>NC_063210.1:16164334-16194334 GCF_017589495.1 Alosa alosa | reverse complement strand
ATAACTGAAAGTGTCTCAAGGCCCAAAGCCTAAGAGGCCTCAAGCAAGCTCTGAGGAGAGGAGGACAGTGAATAACTCCCTCCAGGCAAATGACAGTAGAAAAGCAGAAAGCCGCTCATCCTCATTAACTAAACATGAGAACTGAGAAAAGGGCTGTTGAAGTGAAGGATACTCATCCAGGGTCCTTGTGTTCTCTGAAGTGTTCTCAAAAGGCAACATACAGCTGTGATTCTTAAAACACTGAGACATTGCTTCTGGGCTATTGACCTCAAATCACTTTTCAAAGTTCAGTTTATAACGTCAAACACCCCATACAGCTCACAGACTATTTTGTGTTTACATCTAAGCAAGGACTGCATCTAGATCTGAGGCAATACTGCATCTGTTGAGGACTAGGCTACTAGATTACAACACAACTTCCCTCAATCAGGATGAATATTCAGGTCTATCTGCCTTCATCGAGCACACTGATGTTAATAGCAGTGAAATGACAATACCATGAACCTGAACACAGCCATTATATGAACTTATAAACCACTATGTAGATCCCAATGCAGACTACAAAAACGGCATTAACCTCTGTCAGTATCTGCAACAAAGAGCACATTTGCATTAACCATATACCTAATGAGCCTAATTATAATCAAACTACAAAGACGTAGCTGTATACAACACATCTTTTTTTAACTTGCATTAATCATAATTGCAACACTGACCTTTCCTTTAATGTCATCAAGAATCTCTATTCATAATCCCAATCAACCTTTAGAGATATTCTATGACAGATTTGTGAACCCAGTACAGCAAGTATGAAGTCACTTATGCCAGCTCATTACAGGCTAAGCTCCAGGTAACTTGGAACCTCCTGAACAGGGAGGTCCAGGAGAGGAGAAAGTTTGGATCATTCTGTATTTCTGAGATGGAATTTCTGAGACCAGGCCATGGTGGATTTGCGAGTTCTGAGTTCTAAGTTCTGAGTTTGAAGTTCTGAATTATTTTTTTTTTTTTTTTGGGGGGGGGGGGGGAAATGGTCAAGGAACTGTAGCACAACAGGATGGCCATCTTTCACCCAGTAAAATAATTTAAAAAAAAAAAAAAAAGAAAAAAAAGAAACGAAAAGGTCATGCGTGGGATGCGGTGCGCACTCGACCACAATGCCAAAAAAAGACGAAACAGAGGAAGGAAAGAAAGCAATTCAGAAAATAGAAGAGAGGAAGGGGGAGAAGGAAGAATGACTAATCAAGCCAGGCACGGGTTTTCATGTGCAACAGCAGTCATTTCTCCTGTGACCATCGCCATGACAACTTGCTGGTGAGAGAATGAGTTGGAGGTCATTCGAGGTCATTCCTCAAGTTGAGCTCTGCTCACGACGTGTGCTGCACGCCCAGTGAGGGTTCTCCATAACCCATGGGCTAGTTGTTATTGTGCTGTTCTTCAGTATCTGATACTAAATACTAGGCCCACATTTCTTTGTCAGGCAACTGTCAGGCACAAGTCATGAGCTAAGGTTACGTTGTAGCGTGCATCTTAGTAATGACATCACTAATTAATAAAATCACCTTGCCAAATTATTATTTAATTCATGCACAGTAGATTTTGCTCATTGCCAGTTGCCAGCAATTACGGCTCACTGTCTCACAAATTTTCACAAATACTGATTAAAGGAATAATCATCTACACTAAACTAACTTTAACATCTACATGCATTAAGGTAACATTCCTTAACAAATATCAGTTTTGATGTCTAAATCTGCCTTATTACTGTTTGTCCTGATTTTGATTACAACACAAAACATCAAAACTAACTAACTAACTGCAAATAGCCTTTGAAAGAATTGGTCAACAAGAAACACACAAAGTATCAACACAGACAAAGTCAAATAAAGCATCTCTGTCAAACCATTCTCTACTCTGACTCTGCCTGTGCCTGAGAGTGCTGCTGGCTTGTCTGTGAACTGGCAGCACTACACAGAGACCAATATCCTGTTACATGGCCAGCAGATCCCTTTTTTTCCAGTGACAACCTTAACGCTAAGCTAACGGCTCAACCATTAACTATTCATGCTAATGAGGTCTTCAGATAGACAAATCCATACAGGCCCATTTATGTCAATCTGTTTTTTTTTTGCTTCCAAGTCATACACACAGTAAGAGAGAGAGAGAGAGAGAGTTTCTTTCTCTCTCTCTAACTCAAGTATTTACACTCACATTCACACGTACACACATTTACACACACACAATCACACATACACACACACACACACACACACACACACACACACACACACACACACACACACACACTCAGAACAGGCATGCATGAACATACCGTCCCCATTTTTGCTGTGGATGCCATGTGGGATCCTGTTGACGCTGAGGATGTAGCCGTCTTCCGTGACCACCTCATGCTCCTCAGCAGGGTAGCCCCAGCGCCTGATGATCTCACTCTGAGAGAGGGAGAGAAAAGGGAGAAAAGAGAGAGAGAGAGAATAGGAAGAGAGAGGGAGATTATAGAAAGAATAGAAAATAAGATTAAACTCTTTATTAGTTCACCTTATCATCAGTCATGATACAAAAGTAAGAACTTTAACACAAACACTTCAGGTCTGACTAAATTCCACCTGTCCAATGTCCATCATAATTGGTTATCACTTATTGATAGCGATTGATAACGGTTTCATTATTGAAGCTTCTAAAACTGAAGTTTCAGTGGTCCATTGGCGACACTGAGAGTTGAGAGAAAGTAAAACTCTGGGCTGTGTGTGTGTGTGTGTGTGTGTGTGTGTGTGTGTGTGTGTGTGTGTGTGTGTGTGTGTGTGTGTGTGTGTGTGTGTGTGTGTTTGTGTGTGTACTTGGTCCCCCACCTAAAATAACTCAAATTCATTAAATGCTGTACTGGTTGAAATTGCGTTTAGAAAAAGGAAGCTACACCTCGCCTTTCATCCTGCCGCTCAGCTATTAGTGGTGGAGCGTGCTGTTGAGAATACATTTATTTCAGCTGGAATTAACTCACACACACACACACACACACACACACACACACACACACACACACACACACACACACACACACACACACACACATATTGCCTGCCCCTTACAGAAACACACACACACACACACACACACACACACACACACAGACAGCCTCCCCTTACACAAGCATAAACACACACACACACACACCACCAGCACCACCGCCATCACCGCCACATTCTGTACAATATAAATTCTAATCAGAAACTTCAAAGGGAAATGTGCAAGCTTGTTGGTTCCAGCGCTCCCATGCAATCTCTCCCATGCATAATTAAAGGCAGTTTGGCTCTGCCCCCTGGGCCGCCAGTCGGTACACTGCAGCGGATGCCACTTAAGGATAAATCCACTGCTGCCTCAACACACATTAGCAGTGAAGGGGATGAGAG
This sequence comes from Alosa alosa, assembly GCF_017589495.1. Lineage (NCBI taxonomy): Eukaryota > Metazoa > Chordata > Actinopteri > Clupeiformes > Clupeidae > Alosa > Alosa alosa. The sequence continues at coordinate 16,190,912 of NC_063210.1, read as the reverse complement.
GAGAGAGGGAGAGGAGAGAGGGAGAGAGAGACGGAGAGGGAGGGAGAGGGAAGGAGAGAGTGAAGAGAGGCAGACAGAGGGAAAGAGGGAGACAGTGGGGAAGAGAGAGAGATAGAGACTGAGAGAAAGAGAGACAGAGAGAGATCCAGGGGTGCAGGGTGCAGAAGGAGGAAGGGCTTCTCTCTCTCTCTCTCTCTCTCTCTCTCTCTCTCTCTCCTCCTTTTCACTGTCTGTATGAGCCAATGTGTCACATGCCAATGAGACATGAGAACAGCAACAAACACAGCTATGGTGACTGATCTCTGGTGGCTAATGGAAGCTGAGGGGATTACATGGTCATAGGTAGCCTGCTCTTTCACCTCAGTTAGCTTTTATATAAGCAGGCTGTTCGGAGTAAAAATTCAATGATGATATAATTTATATTAAACTACCTCCCTCATCAAATACTTTGACCTAATTACTGGGTGATTGAGTTAAGCTAACTTAAAAGCCATTTGTGTGCTTATCTTGGTGACGAAAATTCGTTTATCAACAACCCGTCAAACCACTCAACAACCACTGAGGTTGGCTATCTTAAAAACAAAAATTTCAGGACAACCATTAACACGTCTCAAAACGTGCTAATCATTGCAAATCCTACATGAGAGTAAGTGAACAGGGCAAACAGGGCAATAAGGGCAATTCCTTTGCTTTAAATGACTACAATGCTATACAATAGCTAGACTGCTTTAATATCACGTGGCTTTATATTTACATTTACATTTATTTATTTAGCAGACACTTTTTATCCAAAACAACTTACATCTTGCTTAAATGCCAATCAAATACAATACATTTCTTAGTTAAGAAGAACACCATTACAATGATGGAATTAGGAGTTGGATTGAGGTGTAGGGCCCCAGGCACCAGGCTGTGAAGTACACAGACTCAGACACACCCCAAACATACTTCACCTCATGCTTCACACTATCCTTTTTGAGATGGCATGTATAACATCTGTACTAACATATGAAGTACACTGTATTAGACCCTTAATTAATGAATGCTTATGAGCATGTATGCACAATACACCTAAGAACAATTAAATCAAAAGGTCTGAGAGAGCAAGGCGGGGCAGAGACAGAGAGAGAGAGAGAGACTGACTAATATGAACATCTGAATCTGTATCTGCAAGGGGTTTCAATATATCAACTATACAAACTGTCAGTATTTCCATGTCTTTGACTTTTGTATCTCCCGCATGAGGGTTGAACTCAGTGACCTTTAACTGTGCCATGTGACCTAATGCTGTATGTAGGTGACATGAATACAACACACACACACACACACACACACACACACACACACACACACACACACACAGAGGGAAAGCGAGCAAGAGACAGGGACTCTCAGTGTCAGCATGAGTTGCATTGTATCCTGCCATGCAGGCAATGGGAGCAAAGTTCAGTGATTGCAACTGAGTATATATATATATATATATATACTCTGATATGAATATATCAATATACTCTGATATGAATATATATATATATACTCTGATATGAACATATATATATATATATGATATAAATATATATATATATATACTCTGATATGAATATATATATATCTTGCTGTATTATTCAGCTTCCCGTTTCCCTCCCTATCACATGAACTTGCAAACATGGGAAATGAAACTGCCTGCATCCGTTCCTATAGCTAAGGAACATTTTGTTTCCCTGACAAAAGTGGCCTCACGGCTATTCTACCGTTAAACTGACCCTTGTTATCTTTTTGTTAGTCGTTATGGGTTTTTTTAGAGTGAAAACTACATATCTCTGATTTGCAAAGTATGACAAGTATGACAAGTGTTAAATGATGATGACAAAATTATCTTTAAAAAAAAACAAATACTTACAATGTTCATGTTGACCTCTGGATCAATGCAGTTCCTGTCCTTGAATGCATGTGGCTTACTCTGAGATAGACCACAGAGGAGGAAACAAATACACAGTGCCAACCACTCCATCTTCTTCACCCTGTAAGAGACAGCAAGTACACAAGATTTCATGTCAAAACTCAAATCTCCTTTTATGCCACTGTAGTTCACTGTAGGCTACCAGCATGTGCCAGCGGATGTTTTTCATGGCCATCTGCAAAGATGTTTTCACATAAAAGCTGTTTGTTCAGAAGTACCCATTTCTAAATGTCATCACTGTTCTGAAACATTATTTGGTGGAACATAGGCCTCTGAAGGATAAACAACACATGACTCTAATTTTGAACACTGTAAGTAGGTCATCAAAAACATTTCTACTTTTCAATTATTATACAGCATTTTGTCTGGGGTGGGGGGGGATTCCACGTGACCTGCATTCCAGTGTTCAATATACCTGTATTTACATTACAAGGGTCACAGCTCTTGGATAAGTTAGCCTATATGAAACTGCGATAACCCTATAGGGCGTTTATCACAAACCACGTTGAGATATGTCCGTTTTTAGGGAACATCAGGGTTTCAAAAGTATTTTTAACAATTATCTAAGCACAGTAAATATGGTTATTGGCTAGATAGTAACGCATTCTCACTGTTCACTCAGGGAACATTAACAAATGTGTCATATCGTGTTAGTAAGCAGGCAAGCCATGTGCTAAAATGTTGCATGGCGAAATGTGTAGACGGCATACTTTAAGTACAGAGTGTTACAAATAGCAGGCTATCCAGAAAAACGGGACTGTTTGTCCCTGAAACTTTACATACAAACATACTGCTGTATCACACATTGTTGCATATGACTACACGCTTTACACAAACAAAGTGGAAGACATCAATAATGCACCAGGGTTATTTGGGTTCATTTGATTTTAGATAATTGCATTATACATTATCTTATGAGCAGAATAATTAATTCAATGTATACACTTACCCAACAGAACTGCTTGTGTGCTAGTACTTCCTAATTGCGAGCAAGTAGTCATGCGGTCGCCTACGTAAAACACGTAGCTATAACGTCAGAATCAGAATGATAATGAGATAGTGTTTACAGTTTGCTGCAAGAATGAAACAGGAGGCTGTGCTTTGGTCACCTTGATTGATCAAATAGCTCAGTGGCCCATGGCCAAAATGATGAATGTGTTCGTATGAACGTATTCTCTGCACTTTAAGAAGACCGAAGATTGTTGCTTGTTTTTTTTTTTTTTTATATGCCTAGTAGCCTAAGCTGTATATCATTGCCATTAGGCTACTTATAGGCTATGAGCTACTACATTAGCTGAATCGGGAAACATGATTAAGCAGTTTGACATCTAGTTAACATAAGTAGACTAACTTAGGTTTGTGTCTGTCCAGGTTAGTCTGGCTGAACTAGTTAGGCTACAGCACCTGTTGCCTACTAAATTTAAAATAAATTATTTTAATGATGTCTTCACGTCCGGTGATGTAGGGTAGGCCAAACTGATCATTTTCATGGATATTTGATTATACTTCCATGCAAGTTCGCAGTCGACAATGAGTCGATGAGAAAGGACAGTTTTTGGTCGGCCAACTTAATGACTGCCTTTCATAACTCTTAAAGGGGCAAACGAGTACGAGAATTCAAACAGCTTGTGGAGGAGACAGTGTTGTGGTTTGATAACACCTTAGAAGTTTTACTCTGTATTCTTTGCGCATTGAAACAATGTCGCGTGTTCTGATCGTAGGGGCTGGCCTCACTGGCAGCGTGTGCGCTTGTCTGCTTCGGAGAGAATTGCCACAAAAAATCAAAATTGTCGTCTGGGATAAATCTCGTGGAGCAGGTCAGCAGGAAAGTGATGTTAGCTATCCTATCGCATGTAGCCTGTGTAGGTAGCTATTAGCCCCTTCGCTTGCTTGCACTGCTTGCTGTTCCAACTGGAATAGCCAGAGACAACTAGCTGTATGAAATTAAATGGTGCTATTTGATTGTCTACCACACAGAGCCAACTGTTCGTGCGTTTTTCATGTGTTTTACAACGGGCGCTAACTAGCTAGCTGGTCAGTTAACTGCTGAGGCTCTGTGGTTGTTGCCTGGCAGTTGTGACATTGCCAAGGTTTTGTATCTTGCAAGTCATCTTCCGATTAGTTTGATATCCCCAAAGATTGTAAAGATTAAAGTATAGCCTATCTTAATGTTAGCTATATGGGCGTCTAGGGAGTAGTATGAGGCTTGTGCATGACGTGACACTTGTCATTTGAAACTTAGTAGCCAGTCAACTTTTGCTATGTCAGCATAGGACAAGGTGACACAGTGGCTATAATCTATTGTCAACTCCCAGACGAGGTGTCTCAAGCAGACACTGGCATGCGAGACAGAGGACATTTCAGCTGCGATGTAGTTTCAGATGTAGCTGTCTCCTGTTGTAAGAAATAGACTTGATAAGAAGTCCTGTCCTGTGCCACATCGCCACATTCACCAGTGTTCACGTTTTCGCAGGGGGTAGAATGGCAACGAGCAGAAGTCCCACAGATTCTGCCTGCACAGTGGACCTGGGGGCCCAGTACATTACCGCCACACCTCACTACGCACGGATTCACCAGAGGTAGCCCATTCATACTGGCTCATACACATCCTCCCATAGTCTATCACATAGGCCTACTGTAGTTTGTGTTGTTTCCAGTAGCAATCTGTGTCTTTTTGTGTTTTATTTTCTGAAGGATTGTCAGGGTATAGCGATGGCCAGTGAATTATACCAGTTGTTAACTAGTTAATAACTTTCAGTGACACAAATGTACCATAGCAGTTAGCATGGTCAAATGGTTGAATGTTAAATGTGAAGCTATTGTTTGTTGCAGTTACTGAGTAAAGTTATTGTTGTTTGTTTGTTTGTCTTAATTGTTCTTACAATAAACTCCTCAGAACTAACAGAGATTGTTTCTCCTTGGCAGTTTCTATGAAGAGCTTTTGGCCCACGGTATATTATCCCCTTTGGTCAGTTCGGTTGAGGGCATGATGTCCCGGGAGGAGGGCCTGACAAACTATGTGACGCCAAAGGGAGTCTCTTCCATAGTCAAACATTACCTCAAAGAATCAGGTAAGTAGTAGTGCTTTGTTTTAGGGTAAGCCATCTTTTATTGATAGCATTTTTTGTGCCACTTGACAGAACTCTCCTTCTATCTCCTCTGACATACGGGCACATGGTTTGAGAAATATGCTGGTAGTTATTGTCCTTTTCCTTCAGTAAGTGGAAGTTTCTCTCTGTTGGTTTCCTGTGTCATCTCATCTGCATGGTGTAGACAAGCACAGTCCTACCCAAGCCTCTGACTCACAACCTCTGACTCTGAAGTGGTCAGTCGACAGGGACCGAAGCCCATGGATGCTAATGTCTGTCGCTAGTTTGTCTCTTAAAGATGACACGGAATGGATGAAAGTAGTATTTGACCTTTTTCTCTGAGTTTTACATAGACGATATGCAACTTTCGTCTGTCAAAAAACATGCTCAGATATTATTTCACAAGCTCATTCAGGCTACAACTGTATAATTAGGCTAAGGAATAGAATGGCCCATTTTAGCAGATATTTAACACCCCCCTCATGCTTATCTGGCACCCACATGAATAATAAAGTGAGCTTTATTGTCTATATGATTGCCTGCCTTGCAGTCACAATAGGCTACAGCAACTTCTACCTGAATATCCAACTTTAAGTGGTAAGCTAATGTGTGTGTGTGGGGGTATTTATTTGCGTCACGGTCTACTCTGTCTTTGTTCAGATTCTCACATGTTTTAGTGGTCATTTCAAAGTCCGAGATTTACACGTAAAGGAGGAAACAATTGTGTTTCTGGTTCACGGTAGCTTTGTGGCCATGCACCAAACTCCTTATTCATTCGGTAAAATAGTTTTTCCATTCTATACTCTATGTCTATAAGATGTTGGGGCTTATTCACATCACAGTTCGGTTGTTCTCTCTGCACCACTTTTTGCCATTAGTTTGTACAGTTGTGGCTGTCCTCGGTCTCAGTCACTTTCACATTACTTGTTAGTATTATACTCTCCAGTTTGAGGAATCTGATGAGTGTATGATTGTCTTGTAATTGAATATTAACTACTGGGTGCAGTTTGAACGCAATTACAATGAAGCAATAAATAACTCATCATAAGATTACGCGTGACAATGAAATATCGGTTTTGATTATATTCCTCCACTTAGAAAAAAGGATAAGACGATGATCGTGCTCTAACTTCACTGCCTCGGAAAGTAATTTGATTTGATAGAAACCACGTCTTGGCCTCAATTCGATTTGCTTCTCAGATGTCTTATTTCTTTCCGCCTTTTGAACGAGCACAACGTTCGTCGTCTACAAAAAAAAAAAAGGAATTGAACGTTTATGGGTGCTGTGGGTCGTCGAGAGAGCTGTTTTTTTCTGTTCTCCCCTTGACTCCTTATGTCAGAAGTATGTTACAAGTAAACAGTTTGACATTGTCCAGAGCTCTCCAGCTGCATATTCGGTCCAGCGTGAATTTTAATTTTCTTTTTTCAAACAATGTTTTTTTTTTTTTTCAGTTTTCCTAGAGAGCGTGGGGGGAAGTTTGGCATGTGATCCAGTTGATTTATGTGTTGCTCTGATCAAGAGAGAGGTTCAGAAGAGACATTTCATCTCACAGATGTTCAGCGCTGAGGATGTGAAGCGACTCAGCTGTGTGTTCATGGCTGGTGGGGATGGCTCTTGGCCTGCTCGTCGGCCCAGAACTCGTGAGGAGTAGAGGAGAGGAGACGAATGACTTTGTGCTAATTTTCTGATGTAGTGTCCAGGGTTTTTTCGTCCCTTTTTTATTTTACTTTTGCATGAATGTGCAATTGAGTGAAGTTGACATCTCTTTGCTTTTGTGGCCTTCCTTCCGTGCAGCTCAATCTGGGTGTAATTGTGGGGGATAATTCTAGCCATCCTCAAGCTCATTTATAAAAGTCTTGATCCTCATCCTTTGCATACAAACCCCAATCTCTTCTCTGTGTGATTTGGATAATTTCTTTTGTCCCATTTATTTCCTGTTTCTTTTCCTCTTCTTTAATCTCTCTCTCTCTCTCTGTTTCTCTCTTTTGATCTGACCATTCCTTTCTCTTCTCTTCTCTATTATTCTTTCTGTTCTCTCCATTCCCTCCCGTCTGTACCTCCTCTTCCCCTCCCCTTGTTTTTGCATCATTGCCAACTCTGCGCCTCCGCACCCAAGCAGGAGCAGAGGTGTTCTACGACCGCCACGTCACACACGTCTACCGGAGAGGTGCATGCTGGGAAGTGTGTCGCAAGGACGGTGAGCCCGAGCACTTTGACGCCGTGGTCCTCACCATGCCAGTCCCACAGATACTGCAGCTGCAAGGGGATGTGGGCTCCTGTGAGTACAAATACACACACACACACACACACACACGAGAAGCACAAGTATACATACTTACACACACAAGCAGAAATACATATGCTTAAACATACACAAATGTATGCACACATACACACACACACACACACACACACACACACAGACACACACAGAAACACAAGTATACATACTTACACACACACAAGTAAAAATACATATGCTCAAACATACACAAATGTATGTGCACACATACACACACACACACACACACACACACACACACACACACACACACAAGCACAAATATACATACTTACACACACAAGCAGTAACACATGCTCAAACATAGATAAAAAATGTTTGCAGACACACACACACACACATACTCACACAAATACACACATACATGCACACCATGTTGGACACTGTGGCTGACTAAGCATATTTCTGAAGATTGTTTTGTAATTTGCAAATCGTAAATCTTTCCAGCTGTCTGGTGACAATCACAGAGAAGCTCGGTCTAAATACGAGTGGGAACAATTAACCCGTTTAAAAACGTTTTGAAATTTTCTGAACTAACCCGTTGCTTTGTGAAGGTGGAGCTCAGTGGAGGGCTGCCGGTCCAAGCAGAAAGCACTAGAATTTTGGGATGCTTTGGTCTTGGTGTGTTTAAGTTTAGAAGGACTGCCAGTTTTGTTGGCATGGCTCTTGCCACAACAAATACAAAAACAGAGGATGAATCGTCCCCAGATGTAAATGCTAAACACAAGGTGCCAAACTCTTGTCTGGACCTGTAAGACAAAAACTATTATTCCTAGAAATAAAAAAAAAATAATAATACTATAAAAAGAGATGACTTGTAAAATTGCAAAACAGCCAAACCTTTATTTCCACAATACAAAGCAGAGGAAGTCAAGTTTTCCTCTGCAAAATCTATTACAAGAACAGAACATATTAAAAATAAATGGAGAAAGTAACCTTTAGCCCTACGAGCTAATCATTTTCTCCAGTATGTAACTATGAATTGCTAAAAGCATAGAGAAGTCAAGTCAGGCTTTATCACATTACCTGTAATTATATTACTCCATCTATAAATATACCTCTCTTTCTCACCACTACGTTGATAAATGTTTCAAAATATACTAGGAAGTACAGGGTAGCTGTGGCCCAAGTGGCTGCTGTGTCAGTACCACATTCAGGTCCAATTGCCCACAGGGACCTGGCTTAGAATCCGACCCAAGGTCATTTCCAGATCCCGCCCCATCTCTCTCTCTCTCTCTCTCTCTCTCTCTCTCTCCATTCACTCCTCACTGTCCTATCTGAATAGGCAAAATGCACAAAAATATACTTATATTAAAAATATGCCAGTAAATATAAACTCAGCTCTGCCTTTTGTAATTCCCTTTTTATTTGCAGCTCTTGGACAGTAGATGTAAGGAGGAGTGATCTTTAGTCGTGAGATGTGATAACGAGAGTGCATGTATATCAAAATGGAACATGCTTTCTCTTAAGATGTCTGTCCTGGTCGGATCATATATCCATTTGATCTTTTCTCTGATGTAGTCAGTCTACATAAGATTGTCAGATGTATTTCATCATCAAAACTTGCAAGTGCTAGCAGTCTGTTTGAAACGTGAGAGGCAGTTGTCCAAGTGGCACGTCTCAGTCGTCAGTGAACTACACAGTCTGTCCTGACTCTGAGTCACAGGACCTTTCCCTAACCCCTTCACACTTGTGTTAAATGCGCCATCTCTACATTTGAAATTTTCAGAGGCCAGTGCTGTCCCTATCCAATTGGACATAGCAGAGTTTTGTGCGTGTGTGTATATATGTGTCTGTGTGTAATAGTTAATTTCCCTTTCCTTGTGTGTGTGTGTGTGTGTGTGTGTGTGTAAAATGTCTCTTTTCCCTTTCCTGTTTATTTATTTATTGAAATGATAAAGCAGCGTCCTGGTGGACTTGTATGGAAATGCGATGCATACGGGTAGTAAGCAAGGCCTCTGGGGCTGTGTGGGTTTCTGAGAAAACCGGTGAATAATGCACGTGTGGAGAGGAAACCGTCGTGTTCAGGAGCAGAGGAGGAGGAAGGAAAGTGGAGAGGAAACAGTCGTGTTCAGGAGCAGAGGAGGAGGAAGGAAAGTGGAGAGGAAACAGTCGTGTTCAGGAGCAGAGGAGGAGGAAGGAAAGTGGAGAGGAAAAAAGAAGGGTGGGGGTGCGATCCTGAACCTCAGAACGAGAAGGCAGAGGGAGAAATGCGATGAGACAGCTGGAAACGCCAACGGAATTGCAATGTGTTTGTACGACTACATGCTTGTGTGTGTGTGTGTGTGTGTGTGTGTGTGCTTGTCTGTCTACATGCTGAGAGATAGAGAGAGAAAGACAGAGAGAAAGAAGAGAGAGAGAGAGAGAGAGAATTTAATGGTACATTTATGTATTAAGTGCATGAATGTGTCTTCGTCTGTGCATGGGTAAAGAAGTGTGTGTGTGTGTCTGTGTGCTCCTGTGCTGGGGTGTAAAGGGTAAGTGTCTGTAGCGGACTGCATCTGTCTAAGCGGTTTCAGTGTCACGCACAGCACAGGAGAATTGGGCCACAGTCGGACGGGTTTCCATGGATGCCGTCTCCGTGGCAGCTGAAAAATTAATCTGAAGGCACCCAGATGGAGCTGGAGTCGTGTGAACATCATCACTGTGTGTGTGTGTGTGTGTGTGTGTGTGTGTGTGTGTGTGGACGTGTTTTATTAAATGATCGTGGCTGTGCCATGTCACGATGCAATTCAAAACTCAGCCCATCATTCATTCACTAAAACATAGGTCATCATGAAATTGGTAAATGCAGAAAGTACCACATTTATGCAGCGCTGTCCTACTCTCGAGTAGTACTCAAAGTGCTTAACATTTCATGCACTACATCGGTCTGGCTCTGTAGAAGGCCACAGCGCCATTTACTGACATTGGGAGTTGTTAAAGGATCAGGCTACATCCACACTAGGCTATTCTGTTTTCGTTTTGAAACGTTGTTTCATTTTAAATACGCTCTCTGTCCACACGCCGTTTGCAGTTTCCAAATTATGTCTGCCCGGGACACCAGCTCAAATCGCATGACCACCACTAAAATGCAGACAACTTTTGCAAATCGTTAAGTTTCAGGACCTGAAAACGCAGTGGAATAGTGTGGATGAGAGGAGCAGTTGTAACAGAAGTGTTTTGAATTCAAACGAAAACGGAATAGTGTGGAGGTAGCTGTAGTGCCTCGCTCAAGGACTTACAACCAGACAGATTGGTCGAGACAAACAGAGAACCTTTTCTTTTTTATCAGTGATACACGATTAGACTGTTGGTTGGTAGATCAAACTTACAGACATAGAGAAAGGAAGGAATCGTAAAGGATACAAATATACCCATCACAACACACAATTCCTGCTGCAACTGAACACCACATTTACAGTTGACACCATTAGATTATAATATTCACTGACCTTCCATTGTTTCAAAATGGCTTGTTTACAGATTTAGACAAACACATTACCCCCACAGCCTTGCTGTCTCAGTCAGATCACACAAATCATAGGTTTTTGTAGTTTGGGCGTTGCATCTACAGTGTAACAGGCTGTAAGAAACGTTTAAGAACAGAGAGGTGATGGGGTTTAGATTCCTAGGAAGCCCGTGCTGATGAAATCGACATAATCACTGACTGAGTTTGAATATACAAGACTGCTGCTAAATGTAATAAATGCAAGTGTATCCGTGCAGTTGTCGACATACATTACTCATGTCACAGAAATACTTTTTAACAGATGCTGGCGATTCAAGATATAAGGCGCATTAATATATGTGACAGTCATGCTCGTACTTGTCCCAAATCGAAAAATTTGAAAGCATCACCCATAATGTAAAAGATTGTCTTTAATTCTGTAGCAAACTGTTCTTAGCTTAAGATCGAACCACAGGGGCAAGGGATTTGGGTACGAAAATGAGGAGGAGGTCAATGACTCCAGTGTGGGGTAGAGAAGGCTAGGTTTAGTTCTGTAAGGGCCCCCATTTGATGGGAGTTTTCTGTCAAACCCCATGCTTTTAAAAGCCACTTCAATAAGACACGGATTTGCGGACTCATTTGAGAAATGTGCTTGTCGTAGCTGCACCAAGTTTAAAAAAAAAAAAATGTTTTACTCTTTTTGACTGAGAGAACCCCCCAGCCCATAAAATTGTAAGTTTTTCTTCTCTTGGGTCCCATACTGGAGCAATTTAAGCAAATTCTTTTGAACCCCCCCGCCCCCTCCACAAACACACACACACACACACACATTACACACTGCTTTGTCATGTACAGTATAGTCAACATAGGCATTTCCAGACATTCCCTTCAAAGCCTTTGTTCCTTTGTAGCACCGCCATGGTCCAATTCCACCACCACAAATACCCATTACAACCAGTGTCCCATCACTTTGCTTATTACTTATTACTTTGCTTTTGCTGACATGTCTTTTGACACCATATGCTATTAAAATCGCCAAAATGTCACTTAATAAGTTTTCGGGGCACATATAGATTTTTGTCAAAGCAGAGGAAGAGCCAGAGAACCAATGGAATTTAAATAATATTCACTAGATTTAGTTTTTATGATAAGGAAAAGTTGCGTTCATTCAGAGAGGTCCTGTTGGATGAGGCTGGTACATTTTTTTGAATCACTTCGTCTGTTCTTGTCTCAATGCAGATCTGCAACTTGTAACATTTTTGCCAGGCTTTGTTCAACCCAGCTGTGAACAGGGAAAAGCCTGTTTGCTTCCTCTATCTAGATTGAGAGCCTTAATGACATATACTTTTATGGAATTAAATACAGCCAAATTAAATAGACATATTGTTTATCTATGAATAACATGCATAATTTTGTTATAGTGTATATGATCAGATCAATTACTATTATCCTATGTCACACTCATACATACATTCACACATACAGTGCATATAAACACATACATATATACATACATACATTCATACATACATACATTCACACATACATACATTCATTCATACATACATATATACATACATACATACACACATACATACATACATACATTCATACAGTACATACACACTTCTCTTAAAACCAAAACTAAAAGCTAAAAATATTTACTATTTAACGTAGATGAAGATGTAAATCTTGTCACTGATCATGTAGTAACAGTGTCTGTCCAGCGGGGGGCAGCAGGCAGGTGCTGGCCGTGGTCATTTGCGCATCGAACTGCGATGCAATCTGGAAATAATTTAAAGCGATTCAAGCAACAGAAAAACCCCCGCACACTGCTGACTTCCTGTTCCACTCCACTTCCCTCAAACCCCCTGGAACCCTTCTAGTTGTACGTTTGACCCAAACTGTATTCTCTCCAGACAGGGATGCACGAAGCCGCCAGCAGATAGTGAAGTTGAACTGGGGTTCGTCCTCGTTCTCATGGTGTTGCAGTGAACTGACACTGCGACATTCGAATTGATTTATCCCAAAATCAATTGTGTGACTTTGTGTGTGTGTGTGTGACAGTGAGAGAGAGAGAGAGACTGTGTGACTGTCTGTCTGTATTTTATATCTGTGTGAATATATCCACATATGACCGGTCTACACATCTTATTCTTGTCAATGAAAATGTTGCGTTATTCATTACATAACATGGTGCGCTATATTCAGTAACTAACATTAACCAGTTGAATTATGATTGCATGTATGAACATTAGATTTTCTGAAGAAACTTTACAAAAGGGAACCTATTTTTTCACAATTCATGCTCTCTCTCATTTCCCCACTTTTCTTTGCTCTCAGTCTCTCATCCACTTTTCACCGGGCGATCTTGCCAAACTTTGTAGATTCATCTGATCTCCGTAACATTATTTTATAAAAGGGAGACAAAAGCCTCAGAAGTACCTTCAACGCAGGCTCCACTGGGATCAGTCTGTTTGGCAAAACATCTAACGTGCCTCAAGTCTTTTGTTGTATAGTAAATCTGAGAACACTTTAATGTCCTCTTTACTTTCGCCATCACAGTGATGTGGAGAGGCACTGGAGATATGTGGACATAGGTTACAAAAGCTTCAGTTTCATGAGACTTTGAGCAAGAGAGGGATGCTTCTGTGCATTTTAAATGGTAGTTGTATCACACAGGAAATAGCCCAGGAGATGAGAATGTATAGGAGGATGTGTTGATGGTCCAGAGAAAAGATATAATGCAGATGTCAATCAGTGAGTTAAACCTTGTTATTTTCTCAAACTTTCTTTTTTGTTTGAAGATCCTTTTATTTCTCCCGATGCATATCTAACTTCTAACTCACTGTTTTCCAAGTCGTACATGGTAACCTCCTGGAGGACTGAGGATGCACCAGGAAAAATCCACCGTGAGATATATCATTAGTCCTGATGTTAGTGCTCCCACCAAGCCCAACACGAAGAGAGGAGGAACGAAACACAGCGCTTCTTGAATTTCTGTGGAAACCACATGTGCTTGGGGGCGGGCGGCACATCTGTGTAGGGAACAAGCTCGTCGCTATCACATTGCGAACCACCGCACCGCACCACACCACACCGCACTACACCACCGCACCACACCACCAGACAGCACCACACCGCACCGCACACGCCACCACACCGCACCACACCACACCGCACCGCACTACACCACCGCACCGCACCGTACCGCACACACCACCGCACCACCACTTAACACCACACCACCACACCACACCACCACACAGCACCACACCGCACCACACACGCACCACCACCCACACCGCACTGCACCACACCGCACCACACCACACCACACCACCGCACCGCACCGCACACGCCACCACACCACACCGCACCACACCGCACCACACCGCACCACCACCGCACCGCACCGCACCGCACACACCACCACACCGCACCGCACCGCACCACACCACCACCACACCACACCACACACCGCACCACAACGCACACACCACCGCACCACACCACACCACGCCACCGCCACCGCACCACCGCCACCACCGCACCACACTGCACCGTACCGCACACACCACCGCACCACACCACACCACCCTCTGCCCCCTCCCTACCTCAGCCACACCCAGATTTCAGCAGGGGCTATTAGAGGAAGGTCCAGGACAATGCCAGCTGGCAGAGGGCATAGGAGGTCACTCACTTTCCCCGCTCTTGCATCCATCACGTTTCAAAATGGGGGGTGAGGGGGTTGGGGAATGTGGACGTGTTGGATGGGTGAGGTGGGGGGTGGAGGGGCAGCAATCCTGCTTCACCTCTCCTTTCTGGTATGTGTGTGTGTGTGTGTGTGTGTGTGTGTGTATGTGTGTGTGAGAGAGAGAGAGATTGTGTGTGTCTTGTGTGTGTGTGTGTGTGTGTGTGTGTGTGTGTGTGTGTGTGTGTGTGTCTTGTGTGTGTATGTGTGTCTGTGTGTGGAGAGAAAGGATAGAGAGGAAGAATGTAGAAGCAGCCGATTATGTAATCTAGAGGTCACTCTGCGCTTCGAACCTTTTGCATAAAACCACAGTGTATTCCTGTGGCGCGGCCAACTCCATGGCAGCTCGCCCATCCGAGGTTGCTGAATCAGACTTGTGGTTCTTTTTTCTCTTTCTTTCTTTCTATCTTTCCTTTTTTTTTGTAGAAAAAAAATATGTCACAGGATAGCGGTTTCATTTGCAGTGTTAAGGAAAAGCAGTTTTTTTTTTTTTTTGCACAGCTCCCACGTTTTACCCACTAGGAATGTTTATAATTTGTAATTTCCACAGCAGATGAGGTGTGCTGTATATGTGCTCATACACACATACATACATACATACATGCGTCGTCCTGGAAAGTATTCCGTATGCATTCTGAGGTCGAGGAGTTCCGGAAGGTGGGTTGGGAGTGGACATCTGGCACATGCCACTGGCTCCATGTGTGCTGGGGCTGGAGGTGGAGAGGTGTTTAGGCTGTGTGTGTGTGTGTGTGTGTGTGTGTGTGTGTGTGTGTGTGTGTGTGTGTGTGTGTGTAAGGGGGATTTTAGTGAGGAAGGAGCAGAGGCCATGTATCATTTGTGAAAGATGAATGAATGGAGAGAGAGCTGGCGGGGGCCAAGATATGCCAGATGTAAATCAGTGCGGTTCCTCTCTGCTTATTTGCCCTCATAGCACCCCCTCACCCCCATACCCCCAAACACACACACACACACACACACA
Organism: Alosa alosa; assembly: GCF_017589495.1. Classification (NCBI taxonomy): domain Eukaryota; kingdom Metazoa; phylum Chordata; class Actinopteri; order Clupeiformes; family Clupeidae; genus Alosa; species Alosa alosa. The sequence continues at coordinate 16,175,397 of NC_063210.1, read as the reverse complement.
CACACACCCCACCCCAATCACTGTCCACTCCCTCTTCCTTGCCATCTCTCGCAGAGCTCTGCTTATAGGCTACAGGAACATTTTGGGTCAGCGGTTTCCCTGGGACCCTGAAGCAGAAGGAGAGAGAGGAGAGGGAGAGAGGTTATGTGTGCAGGGCAGTTGGCCAATGCCAATGCCAATGCCAGAACTCAAATGCAGGCCCCATTACGGCCAATTCCCAGACAAGGTTCTTTTTTGGTCTTGGAGAGTTGCCCCCACCCCTCACCTTCCTTCCCTTCACCCCACCCCACCCCACCCAACCCTCTCCTCCTTTCATACTTTCAGTCACACTATCCATCTCTCCCTATTTCTTCCCGTATTTCTCTAAGCATTTGGATGTTATTCATCATTTTGTGAAATGTCTGTTATTTGGACTCATGTTGCCTAAAAGGTCTCTTTTCATTGACGAGGTCCAGCTAGTTGCCAGAAATGAACTTGAAAGACGAGAATGTCGATTTGGCAAGGGGTTGGCAGGAGTCATTTTTCACTTAAAATGACATAAGAGGTTCAAGCTTTTTCTCTTCCTCTATTCTGCCCTCATTGAAGCCTCTGTTCTGAAAGCTACATTGGTGACCCCACGCTTTGACCATTCAAGTTGCCAGAGCCAAACCACTCCTGGTCAGGGGCACTGAACAGCCACAGGCCACACACACACACACACACTTTCTCTTTCTATCTCTCTCTTTGTCACACACCACACATATGCACATACACGCAAACACACTTTCTCTTTCTTTCTCTCTCTCTGTCTTTATCCTACTCACTCACTCACACACAGAGAGATGTACAGCCACGCAAACACGGATGAGCATACTCAAAATGTTCTCTGTTCTTTTTTTCTCTCTGTCTCTCATACGAACACAAGTGAAACCGCACTCTCTCACTCAACCCCCACCCCACCCCCACACACACACACACAGACAGAAATATCAATGCCATACTGGGCCCCATCCAAAAAAAATCGAAAAAAAAAAAACCGCCAAAAGAATAACCCAAGAAACAGCTCATAGCGCAACTTCTGCTTTCCAAGACCCGGACGGTCTACTTCTCTTCTCCTGGAGTACGCTGGCGTGGGCCCAAGCCCCTCAGATCTCAGCCTGCGTCCCTGCACCAGAGCATGCAGCGGTAATCGATAACAGGTGTTCTGAGACACGCGGTTCCCCCCCCCACTCCGTGCAAAACGCCAAGGGGCTGCTGCGTTGAATGCGTTATAAAATTGCAATCAGATCGAAACTTCACTTCCAGTTTGGCGAGCGCCACGCTAACATGCACGAGGAACTGTTATTTCTTGTGTGAGACCGAAAGAAGGAGAGACTCCAAAAGAGGAACTCATGGCTGAAATCGTTGTGGCGTGTTCTTTTCGGAGAGAGCGCTTGTGTAAAAAAAAAAAAAGGCCTGTTTAGTATTATAATAGTGATTTGCTGTTTTATGGACCCTTTCAAGAGAGTTCCATTATCAGCATCATAGTTGGCCCCACAAGACTTCCGTTTTAACATTCCATATGTTATCTTAATGCAGAGGAAGTAGATTGGGGCCCAAATAGAACGTTCAAGCATTGTTTTTGTTTTTATTGTTGAAAGGGTCCATAATGGTTTTGTTATGTAAGAATATATATGTATGTGTTTCTATTGGCATATCAAGTTGCCAGAGATTTGGCTTTTGTAAACATTTAAGTTCCTAATGATGAGCTAGCAGAGCTTAGAGCCCAAGTCAAGCTTTGGCAGGCCTTTGGATATGACCTCAATAAGCCGAATCATCTTTGCTGGGGAAACGCTTCCATCACAGGTCATCACCACGGTTACCACACCCTGTTTCCTCTAGCCCTGAGTTTTATAATCTGTCAGGCAAATTTTGCCTGTGATCTGAGCGTCCGGAGCGTCTTGCGTCCTTCCCCTCCAGTGCTTTGGCCCAGTCCAAAGAGCCGGCGAGTCTCTCTCTCTCGGCGGTTCTGGAATTACGGCTCCAAGCGGTGCCGTGAATCGTGACCCGAAAGGTTCGGTCGACTGGTGTTTACGAGCCTTGCGTAGGTTCACTGCGTTTACACTCCTCGCGCCTCTGTTTGATATTTCAGGGGGTTTGTGGAGGTGCGGGGGGTAGTAAGTACTGATCTCCTCCCTCGCTGTCCGTGCACCATGCCTGGTGTACAGTGTGAGGGGTGAGGCCGGCCCTGGCCTTTAGAGACTCTCACCAAACGTTAACCACCTGTGTCGTGCGGGGATGGCGTGTACAGGAAACGAGACGTTGGGTCTCGGTCACTGGTCGACTCCCTCTCCACCCCCACCCGCACCCTCCCCCAAGAGACTGCATGTCAGGCGCACTTTACGTCCCTCTGTCGTCACTGCATGAGTCGAGCAAACTTCCCAGAAACACCAAACGCTCTTTAAAGGGGAGGGCGGGGCGGCTCAGAATGATTGATTTCTCCCCGGCACGATGTAAGCCAGCAAGCAAGGGGCAACGAGGCATATCGCTGGGGATGAATTTGCTGGAGGGAAGGAGCAGTTGGGAGCGCTCACCAGTGCAGGTCATTAGGCCCAGTATTTATGTTCGCGTTAATCTTTTTTTTATTCACCCCCGCCACCCCACCTCTACTTTTGCTCCCATTCGTGGGGTTGGCCTTGATACTGTGTTGATATTGGAAAACATAATTCACCCTTCCTAATGAAATTTTAAAAACCCTTAGTTTTGGCAGGCTCACACTCTTTTGTGGCAATCAGTGCCTCAGTCTGTGTAATTTGATTTGGGCTCTGACCTTGTGTGATTAGTAGCATAACAATGCTATAGTTCCTTTATTTTTTCTGGTCTCAGGTTGCTTCTTTCTATGCCATTTGTTCCAACAGCGACAACAACAAAAAGATTACAATATCACATCAACCGGCAAAATAAAGATTTTCTTTGTTGATGGTTTTTATGGTCTTCACTTTTCTAGTGGTCTTCACTACATTTTTATTTCTTGGTATCGTTTTACCTACAATTCACCTCAGGCTATAGCTCATGCTTTGAAAACAATTAGCATGCCACGTTACATCATCTTCGTCCAATTGTAGGAAGTCTTTTTTTCCTTTTTTTTTTGTTTTCCCTGAACAGTGCGACTGTCTGGGTTTGCTGGCTTTACCGTCTGTGTGTCTGGAATGATGTAATCCCCTTTACTGTCTGCCTGATGGAGATGCTTCGCCCACTTCCCTGTGCGCTGGCTGTGCGTCGTCCTATTTAAATGGATACTCTCTCGCCCGCTCTTCTCCCTCAGACACCCACGCGCACACACACACACTCAGACACACACACCCACACACTCAGACACGCACAGTAAGCTTCAAAGGAGAACAAGTCATTTTTTTTTTGCCTTGGTCTTATTGGGTCACTTACACTTATATAAGCATTGCAGGCAAGATTAGCAGAAAAAATTATACCTCGAGTTTCGTCTTATACTAAGAGCCTGGCAGCGACTCGCTTTCCGTCGCAGACTGAGGAAAAGCATACAAAGACACTCAGCCCTCATGAATTTAGAATGCCCCCCAAAAACAACTGGAGGTGAAGGTCCTCTGTGTGGTATTGATGCACATCAACAAGCAATGTTTTTACATTCACGTTTGCACCTGTTCACATGATGATGCATCTCTCAGAGGGCTTCAGAGCAGGTTCCCATCCTCATAAAACTGAGCTCATCTTAACAGTCTTTTGAAAGCTATATAACTTACATCTAATTCCTGTTTATAAATCTCATTAACACAGGTAAGGAAGGAAATACTCATAGTTAATTAAACAGCTGTGAATTAAAAATGTTACCACAAATAATATAGTATCTATAAAAACAGTCGCACCAAAGTGTACACAAGTATCAGCTTACGCTACCCTACGTTACACTTCTTAAGTATACTACTTACTCTTAAATGTGTCATACTAATTAGTATCCCTTCACACCAACTGACATCAAGCCACCCACCTTATTCGCCCTTTATTTAATGTCACTGGAAACAACGGAGGTGGCTAGTGGTTTCATTTTCACTCGTATAAGAGGTGTTTTCGTGCGTAGTTTGTGTCTCTTTCTTACTGGGGGTTGTCTGTTCATTGATGGGTTTTGAATGTGCCGTTGATTAAACTTTACAGTTGGGACAGACATCTGCATGGACTCAGTTTATCAGTTGGACTCACTTAATCAGTTAAGACTCTAAAATTCGGAGGAGGAAGGTAGTGCCCCCCTCTCTCTTTCCGCATCTGTTTTATTGTGCATTTTCGTCTCTCACCATTTCATGTGAAGCCTCCTCCTGCCCGTCTCGCCGGGGTGATTTATGGAGGGCACTCGTTACAGAGTCAGAGAACATGCCGTTGCACTTATTGGGGGCGGATACAAGAAGTATATGAAGTTATCCTCCATTCTCAACACAGCATTCTACTACCCTCAGCCCCACTCCCCAGCCCCCATGCAAAAAGGCTGCACTAGAAATCAAAAGCAGCCCCCTCTGCAAATGGCGCACGGTCAATAGTATGGGAACATGGTCGTGCCAGAAGAAAATGAACAGCATAGCTGGAGCGAGAGATTGAGAGGCCCTTAGTCAGAGAGCTGCACAGAGGCTGTGAAAGCATCCCTGCATGGCAGAATCTCTCTCTCTTTCTCTTTCTCTCCCTCTCTCTCTTTCTCTCACTGTCTCCCTCTATCTCTCTTTCTCTCTCTCTTTCTGTCTCCCTCTCTTTCTCTCTCTCTCTCTCACTGTCTCTCTCTCTCTCTCTTTCTCTCTCTGAGCCAGTGGTAATCTTACCCCATGGCGTGCCAGTGCCGACTGCCATCTTTGGATAGTGCTTCAATCTGGGGTGAGGATTAAACACGGAGATGAACAAAAGAATGGGCACTAAATTGCTCCCTAAATTGGGGAGAGGAGTTTTCACCAAGCCCACTTTTTATTCTCTTCTGTACACTGCAGATAGCATGCTGGGACACTTTGCACTGCTGTGAGCTGGAAACTCTTTCTCTCTCTCTCTCTCTCACACACACACACACACACACATACACACACACACACACACACACTCTATCTCTCACACGAAACACTGATGGCGATTGGAAGTTGGTATTGATTCCCATCCTCAAATCTGTGCCAGGGTTTTGTTCCCTCCATCTGCTAAGCCAGCCCGAAAAAAGGGATGAAAAAAAAGCATAAAATGGCAATCTCCTAAAATAGCTATCTCACAAAAATATACCGCGACTGATATTAAAACCTCTTGGCCAAGGCCTGAACAGCATCCAGAGGGAAAAGGGGGGTTTATTCTTAGTCGTACATGTTAAAGAAGCACTCTGGCCTGCAAACCTATGGCAGAATATGTAGCTTTTTGTGTTCCCTTTGCGGGCCGATGTCAAAAGCTAAATTTAAACAGATACCGTTGTATGTGGACCAGTTCGCACATTTCCAGTAGTGTCTTTCTAACAGTCCTTCACAGTGTGCCGCCAATATTTTGGGTTTGGTTTTGAAAGCATTTTCAATGTTTTACCAACATCGAGGTGTGTCTTAGTTATTTTTGACATTCGAAACTGTTGATATCAGAATAACCCCCCTCCGATGCTCTTTAGGTGTGAGCTAATTTGTTTGAGGGTTTTTTTTTTCTTAAGGAAGTTAAAATAGTGATATTATCTGTCACATTCAACATGATCTTGGTGTCAGTCAAATCATATTAAAAATGTTATGCACTCTTGCTACATATTAGAGAACTTAAAAAAACATTTCACACATCTGTATGTCAACAAGTAATGAATAGCAAAGGACTGAATGTATATTTAGAATGGTTTGGTCCAGGTGGCTCACTCTCTGTGGCTATGAAAAAACAGAGCAAAAAAAAAGCCCATCTAGTTCAACAGACTACCTTTTGACCGCCAGCTCAAAATAGCTTCTCTGGGGATGACGTCAGCCACGAAGCCCTCAGGTTGCTGCCCTAAATATCTGTGTTTGGTACCGAATTAAACACAAGCTATCTCTGAAACAAAAAAAAAACCCCACAAGTTCTACCCTCGGGTGCCCTGTTTACTCCACCACCACCCCCGTCCCCATCCTAGAATATATTTTTGCCAATCAGAGCAGCAGCAGCAGTTTCTCTTCTGACCGTCCCACTCCATAAAGAACTATTTTATGTCTTGTTTGCTATAAAGGAGGGCGGGGGTATTTTAAAAAATATTTTTACATTTTTTTTAGGGGGTATAATTATATTTGTATATAGAAGCAGCAGCAATGATGATGGTGCCAAGGGCTGTGGTCGTACCTGTGGACACCTGTGGTGTTTTGAAGGCTTCTACAGGGCTCCAGAGTGCGACCAATTTGGTCGCATATGCGACCTCATTTTTCAAAAGTGTGACTAAAAAAAATCGCACCGGTGCGACCAGCTATTCGAGAGAGGAAAAAGTGTCCGCATTGAAACTAGTGTTGTCACGATACCAAAATTATGACTTCGATACGATACCTGCCATAAATATCACGATGCTCGATACTGAAACGATACTACGGCGAAATCCTAAGATATCTGGAAAAAAAGGACTCATACCTCCTCCAAGTGTATTGAGTCATTTGTGTTGAATTCGGTGCACTTTTGTAGTGTGAGCAGGTCAATTCTGGGTTCTAAACTTCCTACATAATTATTATTTTTATAGTCAGTAAAATAGTAGGCCTACTTTGTGTGATTAAGTCCTTTATTTTTTGTTATAGTTCATTTACATTGTGTTGTGTTTTGCCAATAAAGTAGCTTTAAATAGCCAAACTAGGCTAGATCAAGGTCAGTGTTAAAATTACTGCATGCAAATCACTGAATGCTATGCAGAGGGGCCTAATCTTTAGGCCATCTGATGTACAGTATAGGCTTCCCTAGGCCTTCCCGTGTTCATGGGATTTCTTTGACAGTTGCAAAGGGAAAAATGTGAGGATAGTCTTCTTTGTGCCCAGTGTACAAGTACATTCCAACCACTCAGGTCTTCGTCAGATAGGCCTACACCATTACCTGTTGCAATATGTCTGTGTGCATTCCTACATTAGCCTACGTCTATTTCTTTGATAACATGATTTGCTACCACGTAACAATAAGCAGCTATTATTATTAGGACTCAACACGCTTTGGTGGTATTATATGCTGTGGGCTTTAATTAGCGCATTTCGGGTAGCCTATCCTACATCTGGGCAATACTTATAGACCTCTCCAGAATAAGTACCGCCTCCGTAACTTCCGTATCCATCCAACTTCCGGGCGTCGATTGTCTATGGGAAATAACATGGCGTTTCGAAATATCATACCGGTAAAACATCTGTAGGTAGCGAAGTAGAAAAAGCTGGTGGGCAGATTAGCCTACACACTTCTGCCATCTAGTTTCCACTGGATTTTTTGATTGTCGGTGCCGTTTAAGTAGTATATTATAGACTATACTACTTAAACGGCACCGAAAATCAAAACATTTGCAGTCTACATGCCATGACAAATATTACCAGTAGTACTGACCGAACATGAAATAGATTGTTTACAAGTTATGGTAATGTTATTCTGGCGTGAACATTGCGCTTTCATCACATTAGCACCCTATGATTACAGCTCGCTATGTCTCGGCCAAAATTCATTGATGAAGGAAGGTTCGCTTTATCCCAGAGAACCATACTCGTTTCACTTAGGCTAGACTAAAACAGAAGAGAAGAACTTGGCACTAGCCATGTAGTCGTGTTTTCTATAGCATATTCGTTAACCTGCATTTCTTTGAACAAAAATGTTGGGATATGTCTGCGAGGTGTTTAGCCAAGTTCCATGCGTAGCCTACTGCTTTTAAATGACTTTGAAACATATTTCACAAACGGGCCTCTGTGTACCTGATGGCTTGACTTCACTATTCGCGATGTATCCGAAATAGTTGCAGATTTCACTTCACCTTTTGTTTTATCCACAAGGCCGAGGACGGTCGGCAAAGAACTACTGTATGTTGACGTTGGCTGCGCACTCACTCACTCAGAGCTGCCTGCTTGACACGCCCACTTGCCTAGATGCGTGCAAGGAGCAGTGAGAGCAGCAGTTCACGCAGACACAGAACGTTAATTTTAATAAAGTATCGATTCTAAAAACGTCGGAAATCGTATCGTTTTTTGCGTGAAGGCATCGTGATACCTTTTTATTATCGATACACCGTGCAACACTAATTGAAACTCTACCTTTGGTTCAATAATAGACACATATTTGGCCAATATCGTGGTTTAAACAAATCACAGATAGTGAAGGGCGGGACCTTCCCTTTGATTGGCCGTGGCCCAGTGCCTGTGTGTAAATTTGAAAATGTGTGTGCTGCAGAGAGAGAGAGAGAGAGAGACAGAGGTCAGAGACCCGTCAGATAAACAGAGTGGATGTAGTTGCATTACAGTGTGGTCACAAAGGCCGAGATAAATGTCCCTTCTCCCCACTGCCTTTCGGCGACTGGCAGCAGCAAACCGATCCGACGAGCCCGAGATGATGATCAAGTTTATCGTTTCCTACGATAGGCCTAGTGAAACTTCCCTTCACCAAGTTCAGTCCGAAATAATTATTCACCGAAAAGGAGTGTGTCATTGACCGTAGTTACATGCAGGGAGTAACCCAGTTTTCAACAGCAATATTCGTTTTGCGTGCGAGTCGTTTAAACTCATTCTGATGGCATCAATCAATTTAATCCACTATTTGGTACAAACCGAATATCGCTGCTACATTTAAAGCCCGAATATTCCCTGCATGTATAACTGTGGTCATTGTGTACGGTGAATTGAATGGACTCATTCGAGCATGGCAAGTCATTGCAATAGCCTATAATAATAGGCCTACCATTTCGTTACTGCATTAACCATAGTGATGTTCTTATTGAAAATTAGTAAAAATACTAAAATTAAAAAGTAAATTACATTGTGGGGCTGTCAAATGATTATTGCAATCATCATTGCAAAATCACATAAAAATCCCCCAGGCTACTTGGAACATCTCTTTAAATTGTGCTCAAATACATTTCTATGGAAGATGCTAGCATGGCGAGCTGGTTTAGCCAAGGCCTAAAGATCATGAAGGGTAGTATGTAAGACATTGAGCCATGAGATGTGCAGTTTGAATCCCTTAAAAGACGTGCACTGTTAATTTACTCACTGTTATTTTTATTTAATTCATCTTGAGATGTTTTAAGTTTAAATTTCAGCTCAGTGAAGCACTTAAAGCACCAACAATACATTAAGTTACTTTTCTTGTAGAATTGTCAATCTTAAGTCATAGGACAACCTATATAGGACAGTAATTAAGGAAAAAAAGTGAACCTGCTGCGGTGTTAAATGCGATGTGGTTGAACATTTGGAACTTTTTTGCTGGTGCACCTAAGAAAAAAAGTTAGGCGCACCAGTGCAACCAGTGCAAAAAGTTAGTCTGGAGCCCTGTTCTAGCAGGTGTCAAGGACAAAAAATAGCAAAGTTTCATTGAAATGAAATGCCATTAGGGTAGATACACTTAAATGGGTTGCACCACATTACTAGAAGTTAAATGCACTTGTTTGTTTTGTGTTATGTTTCTCACTAAGGCATTGCTAAGTTCAACCTATGGCCTGGCCTCCATCATAGCCCATTCAAACAGATATGACCGAAGATTTGCCCAAGAACCCTCACATCATAGACAGTCAATTGCTGCTATGGAACTAAACCTCATTCCTTTTTGATTCGAACCAAACCGGGCTTTGCAAATGAAAGAATGTTTTATATGGCATAGCTGGCATATGGCATGAGTGCATAGCTCAGGGGTTTGCTAGCCTGATTTTCTGAAGAGTTCAGTTTTTCACTTCTTCAATGAGGGCTTGTCCACTGCCAAAAAGTGATGCCAACTGCTGTGCTCTGTAGAGCATGTCTCTGCTCTGGACTCTTTTTTCGGCACTCCTGTCAGACAACTGCAAAGTTGGTGGTGATCGTGGGGAAAAACATAATCATATACACTGGGTGAAAACAGGCTCATGGCTACGGAACACTTAAACATGAATAACTTAGTATTGCCTTTGATCTTCCATGGAATGACGATTCTGTGGTTTGTCTTTCTTGCGCAAATTCTCCTCGCAAATGTCACCTAGAATCAGATACTGGACGATCCTTCGCAATGCAGTTTTGGAAAGTAATTAATATTTCCCATCAGTACTCTCCAGGTCATCGTCACCCCCATAACCTGACTATGACGTAATGGCGTCATGACTAAAGGTACGCACAAGAGGTGTGTGTGTGTGTGTGTGTGTGTGTGTGTGTATGTGTATGTCTTTTTGAGAAAGAGTGAGTGAGTGGAAATCCCTTTGTGGTCTTTCCACAAAAGATCTGTGATTTGGCCACACTCACACACACACCACACACACACACACACACACACACACACACACTCTTCACCCCATCCTCGCCTCCATCACCTGATTGTCAGAGAAATGTGCCTTTAATGAGGACGCGACAGGAGAACCAGAACCTCCAGACAGGACGTGCGCTCCAGCAGCCAGTGGAGAAGGGGCCATCCAGCTCTGGACTGTCGACGACGGGTCCCTCGGCACCCTGTCTGATCCAATAAATATTGTGCTTACTGTTGGACGCTTTTCGTGGCACATGAGTACATTAAGGGTTAGGAAAACAACCTCCCCACACTCTTGCTCTCTCTTGCGTGCACACTCACACACACACACCCACACACGTACGCACACACACAGAAAGGCACACACACACACACACACACACACACATACACGCACGCTTGTGCGGGATGCCGTCCAGGACCTGTCGACCCAAATGCTAAATCAACTCCTTTTTAAAGGGCTCCGAGATCGTAAATTAGAAAAGGATGGGCTGAAACTCCCCTGCTTTTCCATTTGCCACAATCAGGTGTGTGTGTGTGAGTGAGAGAGAGAGAGAGTGTGTGTGCGTGTGTGTGCTTGAGCTTAGGTAACCAGTGTACATGCATGAATGTGTGTGCGTGTGTGTCTGTGAATATGTGTGCATGTATATGTGTGTCTGTGAATGTGTGTGTGTGTGTGTGTGTGTGTGTGCGGTTGT
>NC_063210.1:16149334-16161834 GCF_017589495.1 Alosa alosa | reverse complement strand
CCAGGCTCATTCCAGTCCCACTCCACAGGGAACATTCATTCACCTCCCTCCAGCCTCAGCTGTGTGTGTATGTGAGTGTGTGTGTGTGAGAGAGAGAGAGAGAGTTTTGTAGCAGGCATAGATTTAATGCTAACTGTGTGCCTGTGTGTGTAGTTGTTGTCTTGTGAATGTATGTACATCTCAATGTTCACCTCAACAGTGAGTGTATCCACACACACACAAACGTGTGTGTGTGTGTGGATACACTCATACTCCACCTCACCCCTAAATCTTACAGAGAACACACTCAGAAAACCGCAACCCACTCATATGCAGAATCATGCTCTTTCACACACAAACACAACACACACACACACTCACTCTCTCTCTCTCTCTCTCTCTCTCTCTCTCTCATGCATACAGTCACTAACACACACATGTGTAATGCTTAGCTGATTGCCTGTAACTCACACATACCCCCTCCAGTGTGTAGTTTTGCAGTGTGTGCAAACCACCCTAGCCACCCAACAGACTAGGGATGTAACGATTACCGGTATAATGGTAAACCGCGATAACAATTACCGTTTCTTTTCAAATATCATAATTATCACGGTTGATTACCGCGGTGTGGAAACTGTGTGTTTAATCCTTCCCAGCTTCATCCGAGCCTGCATACAGTAGGCCTGGTACAATGAAACAGAACTAGTACCCTACTGATTCTGTTGCTTTATTGATGGTTTTAACTACACTTAGGATTAGGCTACACCTGATTTTAAAAGGCGGAACATTTTCACCGCAAAATGTGCACTGTATCATGTAACCACTCTGCGTCTTTTTATGTTCGCATCCACATTAAGTCCATTCCACTCACGTTATCAGGAGAATACAGTAGCCTAAAGTTTTATTTTGAACGCTTGCTTTGGTCTCACTCATTGGATCCAAATAACAGAAATAGCAAACTCCAAGTTATGGTAGGGTAAGTTAAGCTTTAAGCACATAGCCAATTAAACATGAAGAAAAAAGCGAATGGGACACTTTTGAAACTATCAGATTGTGTAGGCCTATCAATGCTTTCTTAACATGATCACTATAACCGTAAGGTTACATTTTCATACCGTTACATCCCTACAACAGACAGACGGTTTCTCTGTTATACACACAAAAACACAAACACAGATGGTTGTCCACAATGGGGTATACACACTTCTTATAAAACTGCATTAACTTTCTCTCTCTCCCTCTCTTTCTCCCTCCCTCTCTGACTTTATCTTTGTCTGCTCCCCTCTTTCTCTCTCTCTCCCTCTCTCTCTCTCGCTCTCTGTGCCTCTCTCTTTCCCTCTCTTTGTCTGTTCCCTCTCTCTCTCTCTCTCTCTCTCTCTCTGTGTGTCTCTCTCTCTCTCTGTCTTTTCCCCTCTCTTTCTCTCTCTCTCTTTGTTTATTTGTCTGTATCTACATCACATGCACTCTTTCACTTTTGTTTGCATACACTCTTTCTCTTTTCCCCTCGTTCTCCCGCTCTCTCTCTTTTCCTCTTTCCATTATGATGCTGAGAACAGGAAATTCAGTGAGGAAGCGTCATATTTCAAGCACAAGACTGCCATGCGTTCCGTTGGCCTGGTGACTGAGTTCTGCTTTTAGCCACAAAACACACTGTGCGCTAGAGCCATGCTGTACACACACACACACACACACAGACACACACACACACACACACACACACACACCCTTTCTCATTTTCTCATTTGTCTCACATAATCAATACCACACAACACACACACACACACTCTTACACACACACACACACACACACACAAAGCCAAAGCCCATCTTAACCACATACACACACTCTTTCTCTCTCTCTCACATACACACACACCAAAGCCAAAGCCCATCTTAACCACATACATGCATTCATTTTCTCACACCCATTTGCACATTAACAGACTCCTTCTCAGCCATTCACATTGACAGTGACCAACACATGTCCAAACAGATTCATATCTTCTCACACTCACGCTCACACACACACACACACAGAGCACCTCTATCTCTGCCTAGTCTCCGCTCCATCTCACTGATGTTCTAGCCTGTCTGAATGGCCAGGAAGGAGTGATGGTGTGTGTGTGTGTGTGTGTGTGTGTGTGTGTGTGCTGCCTCCTTAAGTAGCAGTGAGGGGAAGAGAATGCAAGGCCCCCTCTGAGCCTCTGGAGGAGAAACTCCACAGGGAAGCAAATGCACAAGTCACACAAGAGAGAATGTGTGGGGGAGTATGTATGTACATGTATGGCATGAATTATTTGAGTGCTGTAGAGGGTGTGTGTGTGTATGTGTATGTGTTGGGTATGTTTATGCATGTTTTATTTTTATTTTTTGTTACAGAAAAAAGCAACCGCATATCCAAGTGTACATTTAAAACCATGGCTGTGTGCACACATGTAAATGAGCGCATAGGTTTATTATTTTGTGTGTGTGTGTGTGTGTGTGTGTGTGTGTGTGTCGCTCTCTGCGGGACATCTGTGGAGAACAGGAAGTGAAATGTATTGATTAGGGAGGTCTCCATCAACACTCCACTCCAAGCCTAATGTACCCCCCACACACATCAAAGAGCCCCAGACGAGTGTGTATATGTAGGCTTGTGTGGACCACAGGAAAACATGAGCAGGGTACAAGCAAACCATCTATGGCACTGCATACAGTATACATACACAGAGAGAGAGAGAGAAACAAACACACACACACACACACACTGAGCAGGGTCTCCATATAAAAATACACACAATGATTGAGTTAGTCACACGAACGCATGCACACAAACATGTACATTTGCACGTCCATGTCAGTATTGTGTGTGTGTGCGTGTGTGTGACAATTTGGTTGGGCAGAATGGTGTGTGTGTGTGTTTGTGTGATTTCTGCTGATTATCTATAAGCAGGTGATGATGCTAGAAGCGGGTATGTATGTCTGACCCTAAAAGGTTATCCGGTTGCTCACCACAAAATCAGATAAATTCTTAAACATCCTCCACCTGTGTGTGTGTGTGTGTGTGTGTATGAGAATGTGAGACTGAGAGAGAGCAGACTAGGTTTATATATGAACTGTGCACTCCAACTGTGTTTTATTGGAGCAGTAAAGCTATTCTTTAAAGCCTTTCTCTTCTTTTCTCTCTTTCTCTGCTTTTACACTCCTTTTACACTCACCCGCACACGTAGTCTCTTCCCCACCAATATGCCCAATACACACTCAGAAACATACACAAACACATGCAGAGACACACTTCTTCCACACTCCTTCACACACGCACAAGCACACACAGTTAAATAGAAACACACTGAAATACACACACCCTTTCTGTGACTGCATCTGGTTTGCGCCTGACGACAGAGAGAGAGAGAGTGTGTGAAAGTGTGTGAGAGACAGAGAGAGAGAGCGAGAGTATGTAAGTGTTTGTGTGTGTGTTTGAGAGAGAGAGAGAGCGAGAGTATGTACAAGTTTGTGTGTGTGTTTGAGAGAGAGAGATTTGTGTGTGTGTGTGAGAGAGAGATATATATATTGTGTATGTGTGTGTGTGTGTGAGAGAGAGTGGAGAGAGAGAGAGAGAGAGATTGTGTGTGTGTATGTGTGAGAGAGAGAGAGCAAGCGATCGAGTGAGAGTGGTGGCAAAATTTATAACGTACAGCCGAACAGAGAGCAGGCCTCCCACCCCTGGGAGCTCTGTGGTTGCAAGAGGGTGTGAGGAGCTGGAGGAGTAAAAGGTGTGTGTGTGTGTGTGTGTGTGTGTGTGAGAGAGAGAGAGAGTGTGTGTGCATGCATGTGTGTCCAGTATGCACCATTTTGTATCTGTTTTTACTATGCATCTTTCTGGCATAGGTTGTTTGACATTTGCGTGTCCACAGTATGTTTGTGTATGTATGTTGAGATGTATTTCTTTAGGAATCCACCATCTTGGTTTGTATAGTAATTAATATTACACTTACACGTAAAAGGGCACAGGCTGAAATAGGTTTCCAATATAGTTTCTAAGCAGTTTGTTTTACATATTGATTGCTTTTTAATGGATCGGGATATTTAGACTGGCAAAAGTTTGCTGTCAGTATGTATGTGTTGGAGTGTGTGTGTCTTGTTATTGTTACTGTTACTTGCATTATGTATGTGTGTTGAGTTAAGGGTGTGTGTGTGTGTGTGTGTATACTCTCTGCATTCTGAGGAGCCCTCCTCCCGGTGATTAGGGAAGGTCTGCTAGTACGGGAGAACCCAACCCAACTGTGTGTGTGTGTGTGTGTGTGTGCGCGTGCAAATGTGCTCCCTGAGCCAGCCTGGAAGGAGCACAGGAATAATGTCATGAAATACGATCCCAGCAGACCCAACCAAAACAGGGGGTCTGCAGTACTTCCATCCCACATCCCTTAGGTTCTCCTCATTAGTTTGTTTTCTTTATTTCAGTTTGTTTGTATGTATGTTTGTTTGTTTGTTTTGTAAAATTCTCTAACAAACATTAGTATTCAGCAGTAAGACAGTCAGCAGTGGTGTGCTCGGTAGGAGACTGATATCCATTCCCCTTATTGGTGTGATATGTCCTAATGTTTTTAGCTGTGTCTTGTTTTTAATTCTAGTCTAGTTTTTAACTACATGTCTTTGTCTTCACCGTGTGATGGGGGGAAACGTAATTTCGATTGCTTTGTATGTCTGGAACATGTGAATAATCGACAATAAAGCTGACTTTGACTTTGAAGTATAGAGCCATAGACTGAATCAGGCATGGGTGTGTGTTCACAGAATGGAGACGATAAGGGATAAGAAGCCCTGAGTTAGTTTGGAAGCTCACAGAAGAAAAGGCCTAGCCTGGCAAAACAAGACTCATTCACAAAGTAATTAGACTCGGGTCACTCATGATTGGGATTCGTTTACAAGCTAGCATGGTGACGGGAGTAGACATACCGCTAATTTTGAAATCATCCATTGATCCAGCCTAACCAATCACCTTGAGATTCCTTAAGAGATTCCTAACGATGCTTCCTACATCGCCTTAACTTAACAAACTGACTATAACAGCATCGGCAGTCAGGAAACGATGTACAGTACGTGGGCCTACCTTTGCTGTAAATATATTTCTGCATTTTTCCAACTGAATGTTTTGATGTTTGCAAGCGTTGCTTCTACCGCTCTTTCGGTTTCAAATCTATATAGCGTCATTCCCTCTTGTTGCTTACTGGGCAGATAGTCTGCCGACCGATTGAAACACTAGTGAACTATCGTGTTCCAGACTAGTATCTCCCTGAAAGGTCTAGTGTGGCCGTGGCCAGGCTAGAAAAGGCATCTGTGAGGGCAAGCGGTCTTCAGACCTCTCCTATAGATGTGCGTGTGCATCCATCTGGAAAATATGTGTGTATTTTTTTCTCTTTGTTGTTGTTGTTGTTGTTATAGCTGTTGTTTTTGTTGTTCCGTGTTCTTAGAATTAGTATGGTGGTTGGGTTGTTCCCTGATGTGTTTATATATAAATAGTTCAGTGTCATAACTTGTGCGTCACATTTACCATCTTGTTGATAATATCGGGGAAAGTATCACACTTGGTGCCATATGCATTTTTTTTGATGATGTTTGATATTTCAGCGTTCAAGCCTTTTACATCTTTAACATCTTGTCTTGTGTAAAACCCAGCACTGTCTTGAATTCCTAATCCCCCTGGATTCAAACGTTCCGTTTAAGGCTTTTCCACTTCATGAAGCTTAAACTGGTCCAAACCTGTTCACTGTAAGCCAATCTGGAACAGCCTAGTCTGAAACTGACTCGCTTCAGTTTGATCAGGCGCTTTCCTTAGTCTTTTTTTGTTCAGCGTCGGTCTCAGGCTTGTTTATGTACTGCTTCAGGCAGAATTGAAGCGCAGAATTTCTTTGTAAGAATGAAAATGTTGCAACATTTATTTTTTTACACAGCATTTCATGTTTTTTACCACTGCAAGTCATTCAAAGTCCCACAATCACTTTTATTCCCTTTTTCGTCCCCTAAATCAAATCTGTAACGTGTTCCTTACTTGCGAATGTGGGCTGTGGTTGAACATGGAGAGACCACAGCTTCAGCTGTTGATTGGCTGACACCAGGCAGATGTGCTGAAAATCTAGAACAGACCCCCACCCCGACCTCCACACTCTCTCCCACTCCCAGTCCCCCCACCATCTAAACACAGAACAGACCACTTGAACTTCACCAAACACAGACCAGAACACCAGCCGACTCCAAACTCAGATGGCGGCGAGCCTCCTTCTGACGAATGAAAAAGAAATATATACACAAACAAGTCCCTCTAAAGCCAGTAGGACATTAGCCCTCTACTGAAGAGGCTAAAAGCTATGGCCTCCATCAGGACTTGCAGTGTCTACCTCTTCCACTGAAGATATTGGCTTGTGGAGCTCAGCTTTATAAAGTACTGGTAGAGCAAGCAATGTTCCTATAACACCAAAATTAGGAGTTAACTGCCCAGAGACTAAAATGCAGGTCTCTACTGGACAAAGCATCTACTATGAAATGCAATACCATGTATATTATGTGTACATGGTTTCTGTATAGCTTTTGATATACTGTTGAATTAAAAAAAAAAAATCTGTGCGAGGGGAGCTGTGGAGCAGTTTGACCCACAGTCATTTTCTGATCCCAGCCCATCTCTCTCCCCCACTCACTTCCAGTCACTCTTCACTGTCCTATCCGATTAAAGGCAAAAGCCTGAAAGTAAGTAAGGGGAAAAAATGCTACATAAACATTAGGTTTGGGCACCGAAATACGGTTCTAATTTGGCACTGGTGCTGACGCAAACGGTAGTAACTGCATCGAATAACAACGTGGATTTCAGTGCCTCATTTCGGTGCTTAAATAGCGTTTTTTTATTTTTTTTATACAAGGCATCACTGCATGTCATGCGCCATCTCTAACGTCTTGCTCTGATAGCAACACATCCAGATATAGTTAGCTAACATAAACACTGGATGTATAAACCAGAGGGGTGCACCACATGGACAGTGGAGTGGACAGTGTTTGACAGCTTGCGTGAGCCCAAGTAGCTTACTTTAAAGCGATATCACGAGCTCCTGTCAAAATCTAGCAGTGGGCCTAACTACACACAAGCAAAAGGCTATGAAACATCAACAGTAGGCTAGCCTATATGTTACACAATATCCTTGCTAATGCGCTAACTGGCATTTATTTGAAATGTTATCAGCAAAGTTGTAAGGTGAAAACTTTATTTCACGGTGTGTTAAACAACATGATGGCATATCATGATGATGATAACATGATATTAATCTTTCATGTGCATGAGGCCCATATAGCACCACAATGAATATGAAGATCATGTTAAAAGTTAGCTGGCAAAAACATAAATATGTAGGTTACCTGATGTCACTGAGCTGTCAAAGAGGCTATGAAACCATCTCCGTATGTTATCGCTAATTAAACTCAGCTGACTGGTGTTAGCGCATAGCCATAGTTGTTAAAATGCCTACTAGGCTAGCGCTAGGAATCTAAACACTTCAACACCGACATGTAGCCTAACATGTTCAAAACTACTGCGTGTTATGGGTTAAGATATGACATTTCTTGAAGCATTTGGGAACACACTGAATTAACTGGAAAGTAGAGTCCCTGTTAGATTAGCTTGCTTGCAAATGCCATTGTCCATGACCTGGCAGTTCTGGCAAGCGGTTTTAACATACCTTATGGCAAACCGCCTAGACTGGGTAAACTTGAAAGCAGAGCTTACCATTGTGTGTGCATGCATGGCAAGCTGTTTTAACATTTAAATGTATTATTCGAAGGAGCAATGAGATATTGATAGTAAATTGAATATAACAGTTCAATTTCATGTTCAAATTTGTCTTATCAATAAAAAAAAGTAATTCATGCTTTAGACCATTTTAATTTAAAACATTTTAAAAACAAAGTACTGGTTCAGGCACCGTTTCGGCACCGGCACGGTTTTAAAGGTATTGATTTAGCACCGGTATCGAATAAAACCCAAACTGAGTTTAACCTAACCTCAGAAAGCGCTCTCTCCTTCTCTCTCTCTCTCTCTCTCTCCTTTCTCTCTCTCTCTCTCTCTCTCTCTTTTTCTCTCTCTCTCTCTCTCTCTCTCTCTCTCCCTCCCTCTCTCTCTCTCCCTCCCTATTTCTCTCTCTCCCTCCCCTTGCTCTCTCTCTTTCTCTCTCTGTCTCTCTCCCTCCCCCTCTCTCTCTCTCCCTCCCCTTGCTCTCTCTCTCTCTCTCTATGTCTCTCTCTCTTTCTCTTTCCGTCTCGCTCAGGAAGAGTACAGTGTAGAGCAAACCTCACCTTTGCTCTGACTGGACCCCACCCAAGAGGAACCCAACAGTGACTCAGTTCTCAGCTGTGTGGTGGAGAGGTGTCTGCTGCCTCAGCGAGAACCAGATCTACACACACACACACACACACACACACACACACACACACACACACACACACACATACTCCCCCCCACACACACACACACACACACACACACACACACACATACTCCCCCCACCACACACACACACACACTCCCCCCACCACATACACACACACACACACACACACACACACACACTGTCCACAGTAGAGAGGGAGGTGCACCATGGGCATTAGCCCTTTTCTTCTATGTGCATGTCTATCTAACTGTTTGGTACCTACTTTGATAGAAAGATGATGATGTTTATTGTTATTGATAGCACTGCAGGGAAAACTCCCTCAAACCCGCCGTTGTGAATCTGTGCCACTTTTGTGTTTGCGACTGCCTCAAAGCCAATTGTGCGCTGTTGAATTTCACATCATGCTACGTGAGGTAGGCTTGTTGGCTGTTGATCGGCCACTTTTGGGAAATCCCCTACCTACACTTTTTCTGTGTGTGTCTGAGTCTTTAAGTGACATGATAGAGAGGCAACAGTGCCATGGATGGCCTCACCTTCTTTTACTTTACTCGTTTCTCAATTCTCTGGTTTAGATTCAGACCAGATAGGTTCAGACCATGTAGGATCTCCCAAGGTCCAGAATGCATTTGAAGTGGTTACGGAAGAGCATTGTGTGACTTATGTTTGTCCTGGAACCTTTTAGAAGTAGATCTGTGTTTCATTGAGAGGCTGTGGGAATGGAGAAGCGGCGTGGTGACTTAAACTGCTGAGCCGTGTATTTCTACTTATTTATGTGGAGCAAAGTGTCTCTTTCACTTGTCTGAATCAATGTGGAGCTCACTTTGATAAACCAATCCATTTGGCCTCCAGCCAGATTTTGATCTGTGTGTGTTGATCTGCACTGTGCTGCTGGTTGGATACAGTGTGTGCCCTCTGTCACCTCCATTACATGTTGGGTGTTGAAATCTTTTATGGCATAGGCTATGGCAATGGCATGTTCCACAATTGGATTTCATTAGCTTGAGTAAGGAACTCTTCTTCACTACTTGCGCTCTCTCTCTCACTCCTTCTCTCTCCCTCTTCTTTCTCTTTCTTCCCTTCCTTCTCATGTCTCTATCACTCACTCTGGTCACTCTAAATGTATTTTCTCTCTCTGCTTTTCTCTCTTTCTTGTATCTGTCTTCTTTCATTCTATCCATCTAGCTTCCTGTCTCTCAGTCTATCTTTCCATCCTGTCTCTCTCTCTTTCTTTGCTTTTTTTCTCTCTCTTTCTCTCTCTCCTTCTATCAATGTTCTTTTGCTTGATCCCTCTTTTATCCATTCCATTTATCCATCATCTGTCCCTCTCTCTTCTACTCTCTCTTTTTCTCCCTCTTTTCCTCTTTCTTATCCTGTCTTTCCCTCCTCTCTCTCTCTCTCTCTCTCTCTCTCTCTCTCTCTCTCCCTCTCTCTACCTCTGATGTCCCAGCAGATTGCCGGTACCAAGGGGGCACTGTTACATGCCCTTAATCTCAGCCAGATGTGAACAAATGACACAGAGCAGTTTGTAGGGGGATGGAATGGGGGTAAGAACGATAAAAGGGAACGCATCCTGGGATAGTCACATGACCTCCTGACTCTCCTGACAAATGGCTCTTCCATTCTCTCTGAGGCCCAGTGTGGCCCAGTCAACCACTGCACCACCCCACTGCCCCAGCCTGACAGACCTGAGGGGAATAGAACACCGTTTGATGACTAAGGAGACCTGCGTGTCATCTGAAGTCTAAGCAACAGAGGAACTGAAGAAGGGGAAGGGGGGGGGGTATCGGAGGGGTGTATGGGGGTGGTTGGTGGGTAGGAAGAATCTGGAATGGGAAAGCCTTTGTTGTGTGCAAAGGAGAGGGGGGGGGGGGTGTCTTTGTTGTTTGAACCACAGAGGAGTCGGTGGAGTTGAGAGCAGCGCTGGGCCGAGATGTGCGTCCATGCTGTGGAGACATGGCGTCCGTGCTGCAGAGACATGGCGTGCCAGAGCGCCGCTGCTGCAGCAGCAGTGGGGACGTGCATCTGTTAATCTTTCAGCTCTCGTCCCACACTTCTCCTCCTCCTCCTCTTCCTTCTCCTCCTCCTTTTTCTCTCAGGCCTGTTCCACCAGCACAGTTCTGGTTCACGCTCCAGATGTTGAACCTTTCGGAGCATTTTCGACCAAAAATAGATCTGTTCGGAACCTGGAAAGTTGGTTCCGAGCTGGAACCCGAAACATTTTTTGGTTTTTCTTGTGAACTGGAGCGGACATGTCATTCTGCAGTTCAATAATGAATGCAGCACCCTCGGTTGATGGCACATTCTTGGTTCCATTACTGTGTTTTCCAGAGAATTGAATTCCATTTGTGGTGGTTGGTTTGTAGAATTAACTTGAATGCAACAGTTTAACAAATTAGCGCAGCGTGGTTATGATGCTATCCAGATTTAAGCACAATTTAGTAGAACCTGGAAAATCATTATGTGGTGGTCAATGTTGATATCGCCACAAATAAGTCAATGTATGGGAAACACTGCATTAAAAACTAGTGGAATTGCAGGCTGGTTCACTAGGTAGCATTAAGGTTCAAGAAACTTGTTGAAGAACCAGTTTTTTGCAGGTCAAAAAAACTTCCTCTCTCATTCATTCCTCCACACTCTCACGCCTTGCTGCGTGTCGCACACTGCGCTGTCGTCCAAAAACGTTCATGACCGTGTAATGGAATATTGCATTTCATCAATTCTGCGGAGGTTTGCCAGAATTCAACGTTAGAAGATTAAAAAACTGAAAGAAAAAGACAGGAAAGGGAGGGAGAAACCTTTCGGCGCACGAACCAACTGGAATTCATCTTTCAGTAATAAGAGTTCAAAGGCAAACATGACCTCTTAAAATGCGAACGCGCTGCTTTTGTTAACTCACTGGGATGCCTGGGAGTAGCAGTTCTGATTTGAGGCCGCAGCGGTGACCTTTGACCCCTGGTGTGCTCTGTAGTCGAGCGGGGCCGAGTTTGAGAGCCGCGCGGGCCAATAAACAACAGATGTTGCAGACAGGAAACCAGGGCAGTATGTCTTCAGAAAAAAAAAGAAAGGAACGAAGAATGAAAAAAAAAAGGTTCTCATTCTGAATGAGCCAGCATCAATTCAGCAAGCAAGATAGTTACAGGACTTCTATATACCCACTCACATTACTGCTACTGAAGGCTTTGAGATTTTGACATGTTGTTTCTTGTGCCCTGGTTAAAGAGGCTTCTCTAGCTATCTTCATAGAGCATGCGAGTTAGAATAGCAGTTTGGTTTAGGCCCATTCCATCACTGTTAATGTCGCTGTCCGAAAATGAATACAACACATGTTTACTGCAACATCTGGTTTTGAGTACAGAGTGCATCCAGCGCAGAGTCCAAAAATGTACAGACTCTTGAACATGCAAAGGAGATACGGTGCCATCTTGAACATTTAAGGTGTTTTGTTTTTCACTTTCCCTGACAGAGAGCTACTGAAAGGTCCCATCTCAACCGCTGTGATGTAGGGTTATTCACAAACATAACATTTTGAATGTTCATCTTGATAGTCAGTGATTAAAGCATTTTTCATAAATTAATCTTCCAAGTTACTCCCTAGACCCAGTTTCTTCCTGACTCCCTAGACCCAGTTTGTCTGTGTCTGATTAAATTCAGATAACATAATTCCAATAACATTCAGTCCAGAAACCCACCTGCTATGTGTGTGTGTGTGTGTGTGTGTGTTAGTGTGTGTGTTAGTGTGTGTGTGTGTGTGTTAGTGTGTGTGTGTGTGTGTGTGTGTGTGTGTGTGTTTAGTGTGTGTTAGTGTGTGTGTGTGTGTGTGTGTGTGTTAGTGTGTGTGTGTGTGTGTGTGTGTTAGTGTGTGTGTGTGTGTGTTAGTGTGTGTGTGTGTGTGTGTGTGTGTGTGTGTGTGTGTGTGTGTGTGTGTGTGTGTGTGTGTGTTGTTGGTGTGTGTGTGTGTGTGTGTTAGTGTGTGTGTGTGTGTGTGTTTGTGTGTGTGTGTGTGAGACCTAGTGTTCGTGTCCATAACACTGTGCCACTCTGTGCCACATGTCTCCCCTCAGTGATGGCGGTCCCTCAGCGTGAGCAGCTGGAGGCGGTGAGCTACTCGTCGCG
>NC_063210.1:16139334-16141834 GCF_017589495.1 Alosa alosa | reverse complement strand
ACGCACACACACACACACACACACACACACACACACACACACACACACACACACACACACACACACACACACACCTGCTTCTAGTATCTCCACCTGTCAGCAGGGAAGGAAGAGAGACGAGCACACACACATACACACACACACACACACACACACACCCCTCTGTGTATGTCGATGCCGATGCCCCTGAGGGATGCATAGTAGAATGCATTATGGTTTCCATTCCATCAGAATGTGTCCTAAATGCTTATACAGTGTACATACTCATATGTGTGGTAGTTTTTTGTGACAGGGATGACACACTGTATAGGGTCTTGGTATGTGTGTTAGTAGATAGATAGATAGATACTTTATTGATCCTCAAGGGGAAATTCAAGGTCTCGTAGCATACAGACATAACACACAATGCACTTACAGCAGAAGTGGTAAACATAAGTGTAAGTATAAACATATAATAAACTCCACTGTGCAATAAAGACAATTAGAAGATAAGACATGAGTAAGAAAAAACTAAACAAAACTAAAAACTAAATACACTATAAGTTAAATTAAGAAAGTCCAATGTGCTTGAGGGTGATCAAGCACAAGACGCCTTTGTAGTGACAGGGCCAGGACTGGTGATGTGCTAAAGGGAGTGAGTGTCATGGTGAAGGTGCAAACAGTCCCAGCCAAAAAACTAAATACACACTATATAAGTTAAATTAAGAAAGTCCAATGTGCAAACAGTCCAGCCATAGTCCTTAGTTATGTGTGCCTGGCAAGGTGCTCAAGAGAGTGAGTGAGTGTCATGGTGAAGGTGCAAAAAAGTAGTCCAACAGTGCAACAGTGCAAGAGTAAGGTCTAGAGACCAGCATAAATGATATAGACAAATAGGGGAGTAAAGTGTAATGTAGACAAGGTCAAATAAAAACTATTTCAGTGCAAGAACAGGTTGAGGTAATAGGGTTATAGCCATTCATTCATTCAGTATTGTATCAGATGAAAAACAGTGTAGCAGTAAAACAGAAGAGAAAAAACATTAGGCTGTGTACAATAGTAAAACAGTAGTAAAACAATAGTAAGCAGTAGTGGGCAGTCAGTACTCAAAAACATGGACATGGAGAGGGTGGAGAGGGCAGACAGACTAAGCAGAGAAGTCTATCTCTCCTCTTCCCTTTAGTGAGGCATTGAACAGTTCAATGGCCCTAGGAACAAATTACTTCTCTCAGCCTTTCAGTTGTGCATGGCAGTGGGTTAAGCCTCCAGCTGATCAAGCTCTTTTGGTTTTGATTGTGCTGTAGAGTGGATGACATTCATTGTCCAAGATGTTGATCATGATGTGTGTGCGCGCAAAAGTGTGAGGCTACTGTATATGTGTGCATGTATGTCAAAAGTGTCTATCAGCCATCTCCTATAAGCACTCTGAAACCTGTGTGTGTGTGTGTGTGTGTAGAGTCGTCTGACTGTGGGCCGTCGATGGTGGTGCACACCAGCGTGCCGTTCGGCGTGGAGCACCTGGAGGAGGAGAAGGAGCGCGTGCAGCCCCTCATCATGGACGAGCTGCAGAGGCTCATGCCTGGCCTGCCCCAGCCCGCCAGCAGCAAGTGCCAGAAGTGGAGGTACTCCCAGGTGAGCCAGGTTCGCAGGTTGCAGGTTCCAAGTGCCAGAAGTGGAGGTACTCCCAGGTGAGCCAGGTTCGCAGGTCGCAGGTTCCAAGTGCCAGAAGTGGAGGTACTCCCAGGTGAGCCAGGTTCGCAGGTCGCAGGTTCCAAGTGCCAGAAGGGAGGAGGTGCCTCCCAGGTGAGCCAGGTTAGTGGTCTTCCAGGGGCTGTAGGGAGGGAAGGGCGCAAGTGCACTCCAGGAGTGATTTTTGGAACTAAAGGCCCATTCACACCAACAACGATGTCGATAACTATAATCATAACGATAAAAGCGTTCACACTGAACAACGGTAAACGATAAAGTCTCTCCTTGTGTTAATGAATGTGACGGTTAAAATTTGATGGGTTCTGATTGGCTATTAGCTTTTTTATCATTCTAAAAAATCGCTTTTGAAAAGTGATCCCCAACGATATGTCGCTATCTTTATAGTTTATGTGTGAACGCCGTCATTCATAATTATGTTTGTTTATAGTTATCGCTATCGCTCTTGGTGAATGGCCTTAACAGGCAGGCTGTACCGGCATGTAATTGAAGCGCTAAAGCGTGATGCTGCAACAATTAGGTAGAACTGGTTACATTATGATAAGTGGCACTTTTGAAAAAAATTAGATTAGAGGAGGGGCTGAGGGCTTGGCTGGGAGGGCTGGATTTCATTTATAGAACTGGTCCTTTGTCTGTACTGCTGCAAGTTTCATCACCTGGTAAGAAACTCCACAATTGCAGTGTCATGAGCAAATGTCTACAATGAGCAGCTTCAAAAGAATGTATAGTGATTTCTAGCTCGTGAGGTGAAAAAAGTATTTATTTAAATATCTCAATGAAAAAAGTAAAATGAACTGAACTTTGAACTAGTTCAGAA
>NC_063210.1:16116834-16134334 GCF_017589495.1 Alosa alosa | reverse complement strand
GTATCTGTGGGCATGTGAGTACTGACATGTGAGTTTCTGCCATGCGTGTGTGTGTGTGTGTGTGTGTGTGTGTGTGTGTATTTGACTGCGCCTACTCACTCTCAAGGTCCATGCTCCTGTCATTTCTCCCTCTCTGATCTATGTTTAGCCTTGGGTGAGCCTGTGAAGGTGTCTCCACGGCCATTACACCCGCTAAAATTTAACGGCACATTAAAGGAGAATTCCGGTGTGATTTTGACCTAAAGTGTGTTGAAACATGATACCGAGTGTGAATATATGTCTCATAGCTCACCTCGGCTTGTCCCCTGCACTCAGAAATCTGGCCCTAGTTAGCCAATGCTACCAACACAGTGTTTCGTTGTGGTGCCTCGGGCATCGGGCCTAGCCATGCAAATAAATCACAGTTTTACACCATTTACTTAGGCTCAAAGTAGCTCCATACTTCATTGGTAAACTTCCGAGGGCCTTGACATTTAAAACGAGACATAGAGAACTTTGAAAAAGCACTGGTATTTTATTTACAATAACTGTCTGGAGACCTGGGGTTTGTTTACCAAAACAAAAGTTGCTAACTTAGCCTGATGTTTAGCCTCCACTGTTGCTTAAACAAGGACCCTGCAACTGTGTATCCTAATGAGAGTCTGCAAATTAGTCCCTGACAAGGAAAGATTTTAAAATGTTCACATGTCAGAGAATGTGGTCGGTATTCTACTCATTAATGATTTATTTCATCTACTGGCCATCCATCTGCAATTAATCAGAATGTTATTTTTTATCACTTGGCCCACTTGGCTAACTTAGTTAGCAACTTTGTTGGTTGCAATGCAATTTCCCATTGCCAACCAACTAAGTTGCTAACAGGTTAGCAACTATGGTTTTGGGAAACGCACCCTGCACAGTTTTGTGTTTCTTCACAGTTCTGCACAGAAATGGGAGACAAATCAAGTAGGCCGAGCCATACACTCTTCCAGCCAGTCAACGTCGAGCAAGATTGGCGGTGCCGTGTCTTGTGTGGCACCTAGGAGAGGGTACGAGTGGGATTGGCAGACTGTGCCGTGTCTGAGTGGCACCTAGGAGAGGGTACGAGTGCCCCCAGTGTCTCATGGTGAAGCAGCCTGTTACTCGCCACACAGAGTCATTGCGTCACACTGTTTACGCAGCCTTGACCGCAGGAAAAAGGATTTATAGATTTAAAAGGGGAGGGGTGGAGTGGTGTGTGTGTGTGAGAGTGAGCGAGTAAGTGTTTAGGCAGAGAAGTGTGGGGTGGGGGGGGTCGAAAACGAGGTCACTGAATCAGGGTCTTAATTACTGGCCACAGTAAGCTTGCCAGAACATGTTCACACAGACGCCCTGTGGCCATGGTTACTACACAACACTGACACGCCACCAAATCACAGGCGCTATCTATCAATCCATCCATCCATCCATCCACCCATGCACCCATTCATCTATCTGAGTTTTGGGCGGGCCAAGTGATAAAAAATCTATCTGAGTTTTGGGCGGGCCAAGTGATAAAAAAATAACATTCTGATTAATTGCAGATGGGTCGCCAGTGGATGAAATAAATCATTATTGATGAATATTACTGACCACATTCTCTGACATTGACAGTGAACATTTTAAAATCTTTCCTTTTCAGGGACTAATTTGCAGACTCATTAGGATACACAGTTGTAGGGTCCTTGTTTAAGCAACAGTGGAGGCTAAACATCATCGCGCTTAATAACACATTGTGAATTATAATAATTATAATGAATGACGATTGGGTGGGAGTCGGGTGTGGATATCTAAATCGGAGAGAATCATTGGTTGGGGTGGGTGATATAATTTTAGTGGCGGGTTCAGATGACTTCTACACATCTCTACTGTCTATCATTTGCTCAACGTTCTAAGCGCACACATGCAAACGTTCCAAAGATGATCATTAAGATGTCCTGTAACTACAGCAGAACTGGTGATGACTCTAGCAGTTACACCGATTTCATAAATTAAGTCTGGTGTAACGTATGAGTTGTACGACCTTGCAGTATTTCCTACATTTCGCACAAGAATGGAGAGAAACAGCCAAATCATCAAGTTCTGGAACTACTGGACGACCAGAAACAAAAATGTTCATTCAAATGCTGTGTGTTTGAATATTCAAATGGGCTGACCTGTCATTGCTACAGTACTAATGCTTTCTCTTTGTGTACTCTCACCCTCTCTCTCTCTCTCTGTGTGTGTGTGTGTGTGTGTGTGTGTGTGTGTGTGTGTGTGTGTGTGTGTGTGTGTGTGTGTGTGTGTGTGTGTAATCCTCCCACCCTGCATGTGTGTGTGTGTGTGTGTGTGTGTGTGTGTGTGTGTGTGTGTGTGTGTGTGTGTGTAATCCTCCCACCCTGCATGTGTGTGTGTGTGTGTGTGTGTGTGTGTGTGTGTGTAATTAGGTGACGCGATCGGTGGCAGATTGCCCAGGGCAGATGACTCTGCTCTCAGAGCCCCTGCTGGTGTGCGGTGGGGACGGCTTCACACACTCCAACTTCGACGGCTGCATCGAGTCCGCCCTCAAGGTGTTCCAGGTGCTCAAGTCCTCTC
Source organism: Alosa alosa (assembly GCF_017589495.1). NCBI lineage: Eukaryota > Metazoa > Chordata > Actinopteri > Clupeiformes > Clupeidae > Alosa > Alosa alosa. The sequence goes on along the minus strand of NC_063210.1, from coordinate 16,131,763 downwards.
TGTGAGGGGAGTGTAGTCAACTGACTAACGCGGTTCAAACTGAATATGAGAAGTGAAATGTTACAGAGAGAATACATCTCTGTCTGTCTGTCAGTCTGTCAATCCATCCAATTTCAGTCTTCTCCTTTTTTCCTCCCCCACACACACACACACTCATCTTTTCTTCTCTCTATTCCATCTCTTATTCTCCTCCTCTGTGCCTTCTCTGTGTCTGTCTGTCTGTCTGTGTGGCAGTGTGTTATTTCACATTGCGTCCTCATGGCTGGGGGTCACACTGCGTCCTCATGGCTGGGGGTCACACTGTGTCCTCATAGCTGGGGTGCGGGGGTAGACCATCAGTGTTTTAGGGCAGACTGAGAGACAACTGGCCTTACAGCGGACAGATGGGGGGACTAGAAGCCGATGGGCAGTTTCTGAGTCGCTCACTTGGCCACTGTGTGTGTGTGTGGGTTACTGCAAATGTTCAAAGGTGCTGTAAATAATTAGTTACATCTAATCATCTCATGTCAGCAAAAGAATAAATAGAGTTAAAGAAATATTTATGTATTGCCTTGGAAAACACATTTTATGCCAAATCTTACGAGATGAGCCTCAAATGAAGGAAATCATTCACTTGTGACTTAACAGATTTGAATAAAAAAGACAAAAAACACTAAACTCAAAAAAGGTGTTTTGTGTTTTTATTTTGCGCAACGGATAGTGCAAATTTGTGCCTGTGTCTGAAAGATAATTTATGCAAATCACTCTCCGACAAATCCCCCCATCCTCCACATACACACACACTCTCTCTCTCACATACACACACACACACCTCCACCTGTTCCAGTTTGTGTATGGATGTAAGCGAGCCCAGCTTCCCTGCCACCCCCTGCTGTTGCCGCAGCGACGTAATTCGGCCCACAGTCAGATGCAGCGGCTGACCGACTTCTGTGGTTTAGAGGCGCCGCCGCATCTGGGCAATAATCTGGGACAAAATGTTTGGCACTCGCCAAGAGGGAGAGAGAGACAGTGAGAGGGATGGAGAGAGATAGAGATAGAGAAGGGAGGAGAAAACAAAGATGGGAAATATAGAGATGGTTAGAGAAAAAGGGGATAGAGAGAGGGAGATGGGGAGGAAAGAGAGGGATGAACAGGAGGAAAGGAGGAAGGGGGAAAAAGAGATGGAGGGAGAGAAAGAGAATGGGAGGAGAAACGGGGAAGAGAGAGAAAGGGGGAAATAGAGAGGATGAGAGAAAAATAGATAGTGGGAGAGAGAGAGATGAGGGATGAACAGGAGGAAAGGAGGGGGGAAGAGAGGGATGAGAGGATAGCTTGGGATAGAGAGAGGGAGGGTCTAATCCTATTTTATTCACAGTGCCTATACACACACACACACACACACTTCCTTAAATATCACCCCCTCAACATCAACACTAGCACACACCCCAAGACATCAACACCTAATAGTGTTGATGTCTTGGGGTGTGTGCTAGTGTAACTATACTTACATCATATACTGTGTTCCACACACACACACACACACAGAGAGACAATGCAGTAGGAGCAGAAATAGTGGTTAATTTTAGGTAGTGTTTTTCAAACACACAAACATCACACTTTGCACACCGAACCACAAAAACATTTCCTTGGGCTCTGTGGTTGGCACTTGGTACACACAAGTGAATGTAAGCTACCCCAATGCAAGTCACACACCTAAAAACCATCACTTTCATTCATATACCACAACCATACTCACACACTCGCGCGCACACACACACACACACACACGCACGCACCACAACCACTTCCTTATGTTGATCCAAAGCACATAAGATCAGTGTAACATCTTGACTGTGCCACACACCCCACACCCAGCACCTTTCATTGGTTCACTGGCTGCATTGTCATAAAGTAATATAATCACCAAATGTTGTGATGTTTTTTTTGTTTTCAGATGATTGCTTTTGTGTCAAGCTTTTGTGTCAAGTTTCCTCCTGTGTAGTCATGTATACATTGCACTTATACAAGATATACCTGCACCAGCACACAGGTAAATACAACATGTACTGTGCGCATTTGTAAGCATCACGGGTATTCATGTATTTAATTATGTGTGTGTGTGTGTGTGTGTGTGTAGAGGCATTATAAGACTGCCCGCAGCCTTGGCAGTGGCCTACCCTGTGGCGTCAAGTGTGGTTCAACCGCCATTGTTTTGTGCACTCCTCTTTCACCCAGCCCTCTCCGTCTTCGTCAGGCAGTGGTGCCATCAGGAAAGCAACCACCACACACACACACACACACACACACACACACTCTTGACAGACGCGTGTTACTAGACAGACTTTTGTGTTTCCCTGCTCGTCCTTGTTCCTCACACACAGAGACCGCGTCGCCGTCTCCGTGGCTAAAGCGCTCGGGCCGAAGACAAAAGCTGCACAGCGTCTGGTCCATGTCGGGAGAGCTGCGGTGGACCAGAGACAGTAGGCTGACACGAGGAGCGTCTGTTTCTCTCTCCTACCCTCCAGCTCTCTCTCTCTCTCTCTCACTCGCTCGCTAGACTTGTGAAACACCAAACTGAAAACAGCCGGCATCAGCAGCCAGCCCTCAGCTTTTCAAGATAACACACACACACACATACACACACACACACAGACATTCTCAGCTTTTTCAAGACAACACACACACACACACACCTAGACACACACATTCATAAACACACACACAGACAGACATTATCAGCTTTTTAAGACAACACACACACACAGACACACACCACAAACACATACACACACAGACACTCACACACAAATACGGACACACACAGACACTCTCTCACACACACACACACACATTGGCAGTGCAGAGTAGTGCCAGTCCTCAGGCAGAGACGGTGCAGACAGTAGAGTGTGCTTTACAGGTCTAAACTCACTACAGCAGAAAAAGATGGAATAGAAACTTCTCACTCACATTTCACTCAGGCTTTTGTGTGTACACGTGTGTGTGCGTGTGTGTGTGTGTGTGTGTGTGTGTGTGTGTGTACAGGTATGTGGGTGCTAACACTGAGTAAAAGAGAAAGCAGCTTTATTCTGTGTTTATGTTAAAAACATCTATTTCAAGTGTTTAAATGGTCCTGTGTGTATGTGTGTGTTTGAGTATATGAAAACCTACAAACCTTCCACTTTGTGTGTGTGTGTGTGAGGAGGGATGGAGAGATGCATAATTCATTCAAAGTCTCTGGGCTCTGGAGTAGCACTCGGCCTAACTCTCACTCTTCCTCTCTCTCTCTTTCTTTATCTCCCTTCTCTCTCTCTCACTCTCGCTCATTCTCTATCTCTTGTACTCCCTCTCTCTCTCTCTCTCTCTCTCTCTCTCTCTCTGTCTCTCTCTGTGTCTCTCGCCCTCTTGCCACCGCGTTGCATCAGCTGCCCATCAGGGACCTTTCATTACAGCCCTCATCACCAGCCACGGGACTTTGATCTTTTTATAGCCGCCGATAAGAAAGAGAGCCAACCAAAGAAAGAAGGGAACGGAGAAAGAGAACAGAACCCTTCACGGATGGATGGATTGATGGACGGACAGAGAGGGAGGGGAGCTATGAAATCTGGGGACGGGTGTAGAAAAGGGTGGAGATGTTTTTAATTGTGAAGTGGATGACGTGATTGAAGAGCAGGTTTTGACATAGAGGGAGGTTTCACTACTTGGGAGGGTCCTTTGGGAATAGTGTAGTGCATGTTGAGAGTGTTTGTGTGTTGGGGGTGGTTTTATGGTTCCTGACACTTGGGTAAGATTGGAGGGTGTTATCAGTAAAGGACGGGTTCCCCCCATTCCCTGAATCCAATCCTACAGTATTTTTTTTTCTGTGGTGTTGCTGCAAGAGTCGTTTTTTGAAAGCGAGACCCAGTTTGAATCCCCCCTCCTCTTGCTGTTCTGCTGTCTCCCTTTCATCCTTTCATCTCATTTCCCCCCCAAACCCCACACACCCCTCTTTTTTTGGGGAGGGGAGGAGGGCGCTTTACATGCACACTGGGATCTCTGCAGATTGCTGATATACAGACACACACGTACACACACACATACGTGTGTACACACTTTTACACACTAACATACTGCTGCAGACACAATTATACAGTCTCACTGACATGATACATACACACACACACACACACACACACACACACACACACACACACACACACACACACAAACGTCAAACTCGTATTCCATTTCATAGATATACAGACAAGCACAAACACACACAGATGCTTTGAAACAGAAACAGAGGGTTCAATGCAGATTCACAATACATAGACACACATACTGTTCGCCAACCCCCCCACCCCCAATACAAGACAAACTACACTCACTCTCATATACACAAATACTATTAAATGCATGCAACCTCCAAACACACACACACACACAAACAGTGGACACTAGTATACAGACTAACTGACAAGATACACACACCACCCAAAAAGACACCCAAACACATGCACACAAAGTCAAACTGCTGTGATATAGATACACAGACACACTTTGAAGCAGAAACGCTCAATGACAAGCCCCTCTCTCAGACACACACACTCACACAGACACACAAGCGCACACACACATACACTCACACACACAAAGCCGCAGTGCGCTCCATGGCAGACAGTGGGCTCAGCCCGGCACAGCTCGGCGCGCGTCTGACCTAGTTTTCCACGGCTATTCCGGCTGCCGTGCCGAGCACTGTGGGTAAACTCATTTGCATTTCTGCAAAGTCACTGACAGATGGCACCAGAGGTTGAGGAGATAGTGGTGGCCTCCTAACCTCTCCTCCTACACACACACACACACACACACTACTCTACATACACACACTTCTCTACTACAGTTACTCTAGCATAACCCATCCTCCCCCAACCCCCGACCCACTCTCTCACACACACACACACACACACACAACCTACCCTGAGCTGCACTACTCACTCCAACTACTACTTCAACTTCAACTTAATCATTCACTCATACCACCATAACCACCCCCTTAACACACACACACACACACACACACAACTTACCCTTCACTACACACACTCCCACTCACTCATACAATCGTACCACCACAGACACCCTACCCCACACACAGACACAGACACATAGCCTCCACCACCCTGTGGGCCTGTGGGTTGTCCGCAGAGCCAGGAGGGCAGGATTCAGGTCATGTGTGTCCGCTTTAGGTGGCCCCCCGCTGGAGCCCCCCCTCCAGTCACATTCACACTGGCAAGAGACACGGCTCCACTGATCAGGATTCAAGGGCATCACTAATAAGATTTTTTTTTTCTGTCTCTCTCTCTCTCTTCTCCTGTACTTGTTCTGGTTTTGTGGGAAAGAAGGGGGATGGGGACAGGGTAGAGTGGAATGGAGGATAGGAGAGAGAGAGGGGGGGGGGATGTTTTCAGAGAGGAAATGAAAAGGAGGTGGAGGAACGGGGTTTTGGGCATATGTAAATGTGCTCTGCAGTGCCTGTGTGTGTGTGAGAGAGAGAGTGTCTGTGTATGTGTCTGTCGGTGTGTGTGTGTGTTTGTGTGTGTGTATGTGTCTGTCTGTCTGTGTGTAAGCCTATGTGTGCCTGTGTGTGTGTGTGTGTGTGAATGTCTGTATGTGCCTGTGTATGTATCTGTGTGTGTGCGTGGAACTGTGTGTGCATGCATATGTGTATATAATGCGTGTGTTTGCCTGCGTGCGTCATTGAATGTGGAAATCTGTTGTAAGAAAGACTTTCCCCCTCCAGTCATGCTTATACTATGTGTGATTCTATTTGTGTCTAGGTATGCCCAATTATTTGTACGTGTGTGTGCAAGTGTGTGTGTGTGTTTCTGCAACTGTACGTGTGTGTACTCATGCACAAAATGGGGGCATGTGTTTCAGTGTGTGTGCGCGTTTCTAGCCTGACTGTTCGTGTGTGTTTCTGTGTGTGTGTTTCTCTCTGTGTATGTGTGTGTGTGTGTGTGTGTGTGTGTGTATGTGTGTGTGTGTGTGCGCGCGTGTGTGTGACTTGAGGAGATTAGGATGTTTAGACTCGTCTCTGGTGTCCCCCGGGACGGTGTGTGAGGATAATGAGAGGGGTGTAGCTGCCGGCGCTGGGGAACAGGATGACATCATCAGGCGCTAAGCTACGCCATGCAGCCAGGAGCACAGCGGCTCTCAGCACACTTAACACTGCAGAAGCACTGTCAATACTGCTGCACCACACTCAATACTTACACAGCACACTACCATACCAGAGCTCAATACCCACACTGCACACTTAAATACTACCATACCAGAGCTCAATACCCACACAGCACACTTAAATACTACCATACCAGGGCTCAATACCCACACAGCACACTTAAATACTACCATACCAGGGCTCAATACCCACACAGCACACTTATATACTACCATACCAGGGCTCAAAACCATCACAGCACACTTAATACTACCAAACTAGGAGGACTCAATAAGTAAGCAAGTGTGATATTTATCAGTGGAGACCGTTTTCAGCACGTTTCATCCAGTCCTTCTAATTGCAGAGTTCGCAGGTGCTAGGCTAGCGCAAGTCAACGGTATGTGCTAGCCTGCCACTAAAGACAGTCTTACCCACTCCAAAGTACACCTGAGGCAAATTCCAGACAATCGATGTAAATGTCTGTGTTGATAGAATAGTGTAAGAAATACAACTACCCTTGCATCACGTTGCAATAGTTATACTTTGGTCCCTAAAGTTGTTTGTAGTCATTTTGCAACTCAGCGGCGGACTGATATTACCAAGGCTACTACTAGCTATCCCCATTGGAGTGCGCTTTACTGTTTACTTTTCAAGCAGTACTACTAACCGAGCAAGTATAATTCGCTGCTAAAAACTAGTCCCTCAAAATGTAATGCAATCGTTGAAATGCAAGGATAGAATAACGTTAGAAATAACACTGTCAATACAGACATTTACATCGATAGTCTGGCGTTTATAATTTATTTGCCTCGGGTGTACTTTGGAGTGGGTAAGACTGTCTTTAGTGGCAGGCTAGCACATACCGTTGACTTGGCGCTAGCCTAGCACCTCTAACTCTGCAATTAGAAGGACTGGATGAAACGTTGTTGAAAACGGTCTCCACTGATAAATATCACACTTGCTTACTTGGAAATGAGGTCCTATGTCCAAAATCCTGAACCACCCCTTTAAATACTACCATACCAGGACTCAATACTCACAGCACACTTAAATTGATGCAATGTGTCCACTGTCAACATACAGTGTGTGCATTTCACAATAAGGCAATACTCAATTTTTCTAAAACAGATGAAAAGGGTCACACTCCTACCTGGAGCCCACAATGTTACAATGTTACCACTGCTGAAAGAGGGCAAATTAGCGTGTCATTACTCATGCAATCTAAACAAGTACATGGAATTATGTTTGAGCTGGATCTTCAATTAATAATTAACCCCAATTAACCTAAGCACGCACACACACACACACACAAACTATCAAACGCAATACACCCAGAGTTCAGTTAGCAGCATACTTAAATCCAGTACACTAGACTCAATGCAAACTCAACTGTAAACTCAATCTTGAACTCAAAACCCCATTAAATATTCCCACACAAACTCCATACAGCCACATCACATTCAATACTGACACTTTCAGTACTATTCAGTAGCCTACTAAAGATCACTCAATGCTTTACTTGGCAGAAGAATGAGTATCAATGAATAAATCGTTACATTTGTAACGATTGTGCCTTTATTTTATGAAATCTTGTCAGATATATAGTAACTGTTTTAGAAAAGCAATAAGCCACTCGAGTCCATAGGTTAGACTGATTATAGAACAGATAAGGTTTTTTTTTAGGCATGACACGCTAACAACGCTCCTTAGCTGTTCTATAATCAATGTAACATACAACTTCTTAGGGCTTATTGGTTAATTATAAAGTAGTAATAATACTTGGTAAAATAATAATAATAATAATAATAATAATAATAAAGTATTACTAATAAATGTAAAGAAACTAACATCTTAACTAATTTAGATTAGCATTTTCACTATCATGCTAGCTTGAGGTGAGCGTGGTTGCTAACATGCTAATTTGTTAAAAAAAAACAATTCTTGTAAATAATTTTTTCATGTAATTGTTAGTAATAATATAAGCACCTACTTGAGTTTTTAATAGTGGGCCAAAAAAATAACTGCTATGCAAAAAGGCTCCACAGAAGTTGTCTGTTATAGATGTTTATACTTGGTTGCTAAGGTTAGATTTACACCTAGAAGGGCCAGACTGGTGTTCCAGGAATAATGTAGCATCAGGGCAACAGCTGAGGCCAAAATAATAATTTATATTGGAATAAAACTGCATATTTGTGAACATGTACACTATTGTAATGAAGAATAATTGGGGGAAATGTAATGATGATGTCATTGACCCCCAGAGGTCAGATACAAAATGGTTCCATGTCTGAAATGAAACCTTAGAGTGTGTACATTATATTTGGAAACTTTCATGCTTTAGTCATAAAATGCACAATTGTTATGTTTATCAGCCCAACTACTTCACCTCCAATCAGTTAAACCAAAGTGAACTCAATCCTGCTCTGCACTACATTCAGTATTTCAACACCACACTCAATACAGACTTAAAAGACGCAAAAAGCCAAATGGCAAATCTCTGTTCTATTTGCACAGTCAGATTGTACTATTGATATTGCATTGGCAGTCAGTGGTATTGATATTGCATCGGTCTTACACAAGAGCAACAAGATTGTGAGGGGGAAGTGACTCTCATCTACACACTTTTCTACTGATTACTTCCCTCCTGTTCATTGTGTTCTCTTGTCACATGTGTCCTTGAAGCCTCGTGTAGCCTGGCACATTTCTCGCACGCGTTTACTTTTATTCGGAGGTGACGGCTCATAATTACTTGGAAATGCTTGAGGGCTAGAGGTTTCATAGAAATGGAACCTTGTGAGTTAGGTACTACCTTCTTCTTTTAAATTGACCTCTTTGTGACCTCAGGGTTGCAGGCATTACTTCCTGCATGATTCTGGCAGTGAACTGCGGGGTGGCTTAGTGCTAGACCTGATCAGGACCTGCTCTGTCACTCCATCAGCCAGAGTGTGGGTCGGATCTGTGCCAGGCGGATTGCAGGAACCGGTTAGTTCACCACCAGACACACCAGATCAGGGACCGGTCCAAGCCACATCTGTCATCATCATGTCAACGTGTCACAGGAACCGATTGGTTCCCGCACAAGCAGGTCCAGGCCGGTTTACAGCTGGATCCATCACACTGCCAATGATTTGCAGGAGCCTGATTGGTCACCCACATCATATGAAGGTCAGATCTACCACAGGGTGTTTGATTCTCTCATGTGGGTCAATGCAGAGTTAGATAGATAGATAGATAGATAGATAGATAGATAGATAGATACTTTTGATCCCCAAGGGGAAATTCAAGATTTACAGGAACCTGTTGGTCCACCCACCCCAAGGTTTCTATTTCTGGATCCATGGACTTCATAAGTGAACACAAGTCAAAATGACGAGGAAACGCATTAGTGCAAATTGTTCCCATGGAAATTAAACCCTGTGAACTAAAGGAAGCGTTATTGGAAGTGGCGTCCTACTTTTCTTGGAATTGAACTCATTGATTGAACTCATTGTACTGTAGTCTCAGTGCTGCAGGCATGATTTCCTGCGTTATTATTGCAGGGTAACTGTGGTCAGGCCAGATCTGTCATTATGTCAATGTGTCATAAGAACCTATTGTTTCCCTCGCACCAGGCCCACGCCTAGGTCATGTATGTCCAGACCCAACACCGCGCCAGAGTGTCATAGGAACCACTGGCTCACCCACACCGGATCGAGGGGCAGATGTGTCATACTGCTGTCATCAGAGTTACAGGAACCGGATCAGTCCCGGATCAGAATCATCGGGTCATTTCTAGGGTCACCTGCTTGTCTGTCGTCTGGCTCAGTCCCAGCTGAGTTACGGGAATCTGTCAGTTCACCCTCGCGACAACTGACCACACTGGTGAGGTTGTTTAGGTTGAAGGATATTTTAGCGAGGTGGGGTTGGGGATTGCTGGTGAAGGGGTCCTGTGCGCTCACATCCTGTCCGTGTCATCCTCCTGAGTCAGAGAAGATGCTTAAGACAGATGCAACCGGTCAAACCAGTGCATAGCCCTGCCCACCGTCCCTGTGCCAGACGATGGAGGGAGAGAGAGGGAGAGAGAAATAGCAGAGAAGGGTAGAAAGATTAAAATGGAAACAGAGCGAGTGACATTCAGAATGGAACTTGACAGAGAGAGAGAGCTTAAGATCAGATGAAGGAAGAGATTATTGTCTGTCAGACATGCTGTAAAAAAAAAAAAAACTTGTTCTCCTCCTGGTTCTCTGGAGCTGTCATTCCACATGTCGGGGTGGTGCACCACAAAGTGTTCCCATCAGTCGATCGTGCCGTCCCTTCAATTCCCACCCATGCAGTAGTGACAAGATTCAGGACAGCGTCTTTTCATTTCTCTCCTCATTGTAAGTGCTTTCTCATTGGTCTATCCCTAAAGACTTGTAAACAGTTAAGTGGTAAATGTGGGGGTGGTGGGGGCAAGAGGGGGCTTGTGAATTCGCCCCACCACATCGAGGGGCTCCCACAAGTGGGATGAGGCAGCTCCGCCGCTGGCCCCTGAGATAGAAACCAGATTGTATCTGAGACCTCAACTCACATCAGGGATACGTGTGTGTGTGTGTGTCTGTCTCTCTCTCTCTCTCTCTCTCTGTGTATGCGTGTGTGTGCTTAGGTGCCTTTGTGAGTAAGTGTCTGTGTTTGAGATTGTGTGTGAGTGTTAGTGTGAGGGTGTGTGTGTGTGTCTCTCTTCTCTGTGTGTGTGTGTGTGTTTAGGTGCCTTTGTGAGTAAGTGTCCATGTGTTTGAGTTTGTGTGTGAGTGTTAGTTTGAGGGTGTGTGTGTGTGCCTCTGTGCGTCTGTGTGTGTGGGTTTATGTATGTTTATGAGAGGGGAAGCCAGAAACCCCAGCGATGGCTAAGCTTATCTCTTTTTACTTCCCCAAAAAGCATTGTTGCACACATACCGCACGCAAACACATGGACACACAACGCCACTCAGCCCAAAAAACAACACACATGAAAAGGCATCATGCTCTGTCAAACAAGACACAATCCAAAGCCAACCACATAACCCAACGACATAACCCGACCACATAACCCAACGACAACCCCAGCGAATCTGTTCAGAAAGACAAACCAGCCGTCTCATTTCTCTCGCACGGAGACGCTAAACCGTAGCCGAGGCTGTGGGGAGCGTTGTCTACGAGATGCTACCCTCTCACATTCGGCCGGGAGACACGCAATGGGGCTCCGCACTCGGCAACCGAGAAGCAAAGCAGATTTTCCACGTTAAAGTATCGTTAGGAGCACTGATTGTGGTAGTTTGTCAAAATGGGAGCGGGCGGTATAAGAGCAAAATGCTCCATCACGCACTGTGTGTGTGTGTCTGTGTGTGTGTGTGTGTGTTTTTCTTAGACTTGAGTTGGTGCCAACCACCAGATGAGCAGTTGGGCAACCTCAGGAGGTGAGGCAAGAGCGCCTCTGAGGCGGTAATGTTGGTTTGAGAGAGAGAGGGATAGAGATAGAGAGACCGAAAGAGAGGAGGGAGAGAATAATAGAGAGAGTAAGAGAGGGAGGGAGGGATAGAGAGAGAGAGAGAGCTGGCAGAGTGAGCAGGGTAAGAGCGGAGGTGCCCCACCCTGTGCTCTGCTGCCGGAGGAGGAAGTGTGCAAAGTTAGCCTCCCAGGGGGGAAGAGAATGATCTCACACCCTCACAACCTGTCTCTCTCCATTTCTCCCTCCATTTCTCTCTCTCTCTCTCTCTCGGTTTGTCACTCTCCTTTTTCTTTCTGCATTTCATTCTCTCTCTCTCTCTCTCCATTTCTCCCTCTCTCATTCTCTGCCTTTCTTTCTCTTTGTGAATTTCTCTGTCTGTCTCTCTTTCTCTGTTTCTTTCTCTCTCCATTTTTCTCTCTCTTCTTCTTTGTCTCTCTCTCTCTCGAGTGTTGAGAAATGGGAGCTGTACGAAGTCTCTCTTTGGTTTTAATATGATTTGTAAGTCCAGTTGATTGGCTTTTCTAAAATTGTATGCATTTTATAGGTGTAATCATGTAAGAAAGTGAACAAAGGCAGTGGTCTGGTACTAGACAGTAGTCTCTCTCTCTCTCTCTCCCTCTCCCTCTCTCCCTCTCTCTCTCCCTCCCTCTTTCTTTCTCTATCCCCCACTTCCATTCCATGTTGCTTTCCCTCGTTCCCTCTATATATCAACCTCTCGTCTTTCTCTCTCATTAGTAACACATGTCCAACATCAATAGAGCTGTGCTTGTCTTGACTGATTGATTGCATTGGTTTCTTTCCTTTTTTTGCTTTTAAGAGTCATTCTTTTAATCAACAGTTAAGTACAATCACCCAAGTAGACACATTAGCTGGAATAACTTGAGGATTAATTATGTGTGTCTCTCAGCAACTTTTTATAACTTCTCATTCTTAGCACGTGTAATGAATATCAATACGCTAGTGCAGCAGTGCAAGTTTTCCTTTTTAAATGAGTAGAGCACAGTGCAGTCCACCCTACACACCCTAAAATCAACACCAATTAAAAAGGTATCTGACGTAAACCCTGCAGAGGGAGAAAGGTGTCTCTTTGTCCCACTTTAAACAGACACTGAGCATGCCTTCCTGTCTGCTGTGAGGTTGTGTGAGTGCAAAAAGTGTGCATGTGTGTGTGCATGTAGGTCAATGACGTGACCTGCAGACCATTGCTTTGGTTTAAAATAATATATATATTGTCAGCTCAAACTACTAATAAATACTAATTTAAGAAATAGTAGATTAAAGTGAACAAATGGTTGAAAAATGTGTTAATTATCTGCTAATTGTTCTATTAAACAATATACTTTTTTAATTTGTAAAGTATTTATTCACATTTTAGATGTAAAGTTGGATGCTGAAAAGCCAAAATACCAGCCCTCTACAATAAAGTATTCATAAGTTATTTTTAATATCAAGATAAATAATAAAGATAATAATGTGTTATAATGTGCACTGTAGATACTCTCAGGGATACTTACCAAAAAAAAAAAAAAAGAAGTTTTTTTTTTTTGGAAACTTTTGGTTCGGTGACAATTATTGGGTGGTGAAATTGTAAAACAGTCTAAAAATGCATTAAAACCCTTGTGAATGTTGTACAGCCATTAAGACTTGTTAAACACAGCCTTCCATTTGTAAAGATTATTTTGAAAACACATTTTTAAAAGCCTTATTTGTCAATGACAAAATGTGTTTGTGTGTGTGTGTGTGTGTGTGTGTGTGTGTGTGTGCATGCATGCGTGCGCGTGTGTGTGTGTGTGTGTGTGTGTGTGTGCAAGTGTGTGTGCGTGCGGGTGGGTGTGTGTGTGTCGTGTCATGAGTAGTTGGTGCTACTGTATACTGCTTATGCCTCAGGATGGGAGTCTATGTGTATGTTTGTGTGTGTTCTTTCTAAATACTCCCCTTTCCACAGGCCAGAAGTCAAGGGGATATAGAAAGCCTGTCACACACTCTCACCCTTCTGTTTTTGCAACGCACACACACACACACACACACACACAACACACACACACACACACACACAAAACACAACACAACACACACTGTTGATAACCTATCAGCAAGTACAGCAGTGAAAAGGGGATGTGTGGTGTGCGTGCGTGCGTGTGTGTGTGTGTGTGTGTGTGTGTGTGTGTGTGATGGGGGATAAAAGGGTAGGGATGTGGGGTTTGAGGGTTGGAGTGTTAAACAGTTAACCCTATAGTGCAGTTAGAGTCGTCAGTGTTAAATGTGCTATGCATGTAGGCCACATCTGACTTGGAGAAGTTACTGTAACAAGACCCCAACCAGACATCAATCAGATGTTTATAGACTTTCAATCTAAATAATTGAAGTGAGTAAGTAAATAATAAGAAAACAAATACATAAACAAATTCATAAATAAAGGAAATTGAATTATATTAAGCTAAATTTTGAATTGAAATTATTGCATTCATACTCTTGTTGAATACTCAAGTAGGGGAAGTATGTGTGTGTGTGTGTCATCCCCACAGTGTATCCACAGCGACAGAGGTCAAAATTCAGAGATGGGGGATGTCAACATCCCCCATCCATTTAGTTAGCGGCCTTTCTTTCCCTCATAGGAGCTGGACACGGTAAGATGGACATCTTCAACATGGCCATTTATAAGCAAAAGAACAAAATCTTGCCGTCAAGAAGATGTAGGCCACCCACAATGCACTCGGCAGAGAGAGGGAGATTACGATCAGCGAACAAAGGGCTAAGGGTTAGTCTGGTGAACTGCAACCACAGATTAGACACAGATCAAACCCTCTGTTGTGGATATCTGGAAGAGTTTGATGCAATCTTGGCCTGCGAGATGCCGGCGCTGCAAGAATGAGACCATAGGAGATAAGCGGATGTCAGCCTGTTCGATTTCCAAGAAGACACGTAATCTCATTTATGGTGAAAAAAGGAGAGATTTGAGATTAAAGATGTTTCCAGTGATTGTGTATGTGTTGTGGATCTGTATGGCAGAACTGAACATTCCCAAAAGAATAAGTTTTTATTTTTTATTTGCTATCTTTTTTGAAGAATGCAACCATCTCTTCCTTTAAAAACAATTATTATATCTCTCTGCTTAGTTACAATTTTCTGACAAAGTCAGACAGAAACAGACTGGATAACATCTTGAACAAGTAATCAATAAATATTCAGGCACTAAGTGGAAAAACTGCTTCACAGTGATGGCATCCATTTTAACTCTTCCTGCATCTCACTGTGTACAAGTAAATCCAAGACAAATCTTGCCCTCTGCCCTGTACAGGGATCATGTA
>NC_063210.1:16109334-16114334 GCF_017589495.1 Alosa alosa | reverse complement strand
GGGAGGGTTTGGTTTCGCAAGAACAGGACAAGAAAAACATGGCTTCCCCACTTCACTGGAAATCTCATTAGCAACGAAACAACTGTGCAATAACAATGCGGTCGGCCGACTGTAAAATGAAGGGGAGCAAGAGAGCAAGGGAGCTGTGAGCGCCAGTCAGCCAGACCAGGGGTTCCCCTCAGCGGGCAGCGCGCCTACCGGCCCGGCCTCTATGGAGGCGGCAGACGGAGCTTTTTGGAGGGAGAGAATGACCACCCGATACAAATGTATAAGTAAATTACCTCTCTGTGAATTGAATGAATGGCCGCACAAACCATTGACCGGTGACTTCTTGCCAACACACACACACACACACACACACACATACATACACACACACTTTTTTCCTCCAGCTGAACTGAACAAGGTCTAATGAAGTAAAAATCTATCTCTAGTCCAATAGGGTTCCGAGTGAGCCAGACGTTCTCTAACCTCGATGGAGAGATAGAACCAGTCGGGGGGGGAGAGGAACGTGACTGTGGGTTTTTCCGGTGCAAGCGTAGGCGAGGCAGTGGCTTTGATCAGTGTCGACTCGACCCGGAGTGTGAACCCCACCAACGCTGTGCTCCTTCACACACACACACACACACAGACACACACACTGACTCACACAAGACTATTTGTCTAAGAATCTCTGAAGGGGTTTTGCCTGTCTCGCTGTGTGTATGTGTGTGTGTGTGTGTGTGTGCTGAGGTTGGGGGTAAGCTAACATAATGGAAAAGAGGTAGCGAGAGTAACTGTGGGTGTGTGTGTGTTTATGGCTATGCTAAAGGAGTGCAATTGAAGCAGAGAGAGAGAGTTTGTGTGTGTGTGTGTGTGAACTGTTCCTGGCCTCTCCATGGCCAAAGGAGAGTGAGCAGGATCATCTGCCTATCCTTTACACAGATGTTCCTTATCCACACACACACACACACACACACACACTCACTAACACCTGTGAGAGTAACCGAGCTTCTTCTCGACAACCTACTCCCTGTGGTATCATAACATGGAGTGTGTGTGTGTGTGTGTGTGTGTTTGTGTGTGTGTGTGTGTTTGAAAGAGATAGAATGAGTGTAATGAGAGTGCTGGCAGGAATGATTCAGATGGGTGGTAGAGAGACACATGCATGCATGTGTGTGTGTTTTTCTGAGCGTTTAGCACCCCCATCTCTCTCTCTCTCTGTGCGTGTGTGTGTGTATGTGTGGTTGGGTGTGTGTGTGTGTGTGCATGTTTGAGAAACATGGTGGGGTGGATGGGAATAGTTGGACAGTTAAAATATGTGGGTCAGGGGGCCCTTCTGCTCTGTTTGAGATTGACTGGGGCCCATGGGGCCCCCACACTCACACGCACACACACATTAAGGCACACACGCACACATGCGCACACACACACACACACACACACACACACACACACACACACTGAACCTTGCGCGCAGCAGTGTGCGCGCGCGCACACACACACACACACACACACACACACACACACACACACACACACCCATGCACACACACACACACACACACACACACACACACACACACACACACACACACACACATGCACACGCAGGCACAAGACACACACGCGTCTTACACACACACGCCTGCCTAATAACAACAGTACTGCACTTGCTCGCTTCCAAATATGCCAGTTACTGACACAAATACAACACACATGACTGCACAAACAAATGCTCTGGTATTCAAACTTCCTGCAATCAAAAATATTGCACACAAACAAAAATGCCCCCACCCCACCCCCCTCTCTCTCACATACACACAGTTAGTTCCGGTCAAACTAATTATTAATCTCCTCTTGGACAGGGAGTATTCCACATGTTGTGATATCTCAGGACATCCTCACTCTGAAGGTCTCCTCACTGCAAGTAATCTCTGCATTTTGCATTGTATTGTCTGACATGACACGTTCCGTTTACTGAAAGCGAGAGAGCAGCGATTTCCTAACATCACATGTGACAGTTACTGAGTGAGAACATGGAGACGACTGAGAAGGGTGAACGACTCCGCACTCTCACTCACGTCTTATTGCTTCCTGACTCTCCCTCATTGAGTGTGTGTATGTTTGTGTGTGTGTGTGTTTGTGTGTGTGTGTGTTTGTGTGTGTGTGTCGCTTCCTGTGTCTCTAGCGAGGCACTTCCTCTGGCCGTCCGACAGGGACAGCAGAGCAAGGCAAGAGGCAGCAGAGGAAGAGGAGGAGGAGGAGGAGGAGGAGGAGGAAGAGGTGGAGGAAACCAGAGAAGAGAGGGCCGAGAGACAGCCCGAGAGGAGAGAAGAGGAGGGGAGGAGGAGAAAATGGAAGATAGAATCTCCTCCTCTCCCTCTCTCTTTTCTCCTCTCCTCTCCTCCTCCTGTCCTGTGGGGCTCCAGGACTGCCTCTGTTCCCAGGGGAACTGCTTTCCCCCCAGCTCACCCTCGCCCCACTTCCTGTGGGCCACCCGCCACCGCCATCCATGGAGGACAGAGCTGGGCAACGTCACCAGATGCGTCAGACATCCTCTCCCCCATATCTTTCTCTCTCTCTCTCTCTCTCTCTCTCTCTCTGTCTCTGTCTCTATCTCTCTCTCTCTCACACACACATACACACACACACACCTCACACAAACAGACACATACACAGAATACACACACACACACACAAAAAAACATGCACACACTGCACAGAACTTTAACCTTCAAGGAAAAGGACGCCTCTACCTACCTACACAAATGCTTTTGAGTAGGCTCTGAAAATCCTGTATGTGTGCATGCAGAATTTTCAGAGCCTACTCAAAGCATTTTCTTCTTGGAAGTCTTTTACCACATATGAACATTCTTTCTCATTTTCTCTTCTCTTACTCTCTCTCCCTCTCTCTCTCTCTCTCTCTCTCTCTCTCTCTCACACACACACACACACACACACACACACACACACACACACAAGCACAAACTGTGTGGAAGATCAGGGGGCAGGAGGCTAAATGCAGACATTGTTTCCCTTTTCTCCTTTTTCTCTTTCCCTCTCTTTTTTTGCATCCTCTCTTTCCCCCCTGTGAGAGAGCTGTCTGTTCCCTGTCCACAGTCATTGAGAGGAGTGTGAAAGAGAGAGAGAGAAAGAAAGAGGGCTGTGACCATATAGAGACATCCTCCTGGTCTCCCCAGATGTACTCAGCTCTTCTCATTGAGTCAGATATTCTGCCCTACTGGAGTGGAGCTTAGGGAGGGAAGCACTCCAAACACACTTATATCGGTGCTGTTTTTACGTAACACGCACGCACACACGCACGCAAGTGCACACACACACACACACACACACACACACACACACACACACACACACACATACACACACACACGCACAAAGCAAATAAACCACCACCCACCAACATCCTTCTTCTTTATCTTTCTCTCTCCGTCAATCCCTCCCTCCCTCTCACTCTTTCTCTAGCTCTCCCTCTATCCCTCCCTCCCTCTCACTCTCTCTCTATCTCTCCCTCTCTATCTCTATCTCTCACTCTCTCTATCTCTCTCTCTATCTCTCCCTCTCTATCTCTATCTCTCACTCTCTCTCTATCTATCTCTCTCTATCTCTCCCTCTCAGCATGTATCTCTGTAGATCCCCCTCTCCATCTCTCCCTCTCTATCTCTATCTCTATCTCTCAGCATGTATCTCTGTAGATCCCCCTCTCCATCTCTCTCGGTCAGTTCCTCTCTCTTCATCATCTTCCATATGTTTCCTTTCATTTCTCTCCCCCCCTCACTGTCCTGATCTCCACATCTCTCTCTCCTTCTCCCCTGCATCTTTTCCCACAACTGTCTGTTCTCTTCTCATTAGAATAGTAGAAGTAGCATAGAGTAGCGTAGCGTAGCATAGCATAGCATAGATTAGAGTAGAATAGAGTTGAGTAGAATTGCATATGGAGTAGTAGAACAGCTTTAGAGTATATTAGATTATATCAGAGTGGAGTAGAGTACATTAGAGTACAGTAGCATATGATACAGTAGAATTGCATTGAATTGAGATGATATATTGAAGTAAGAGTATAATTAAGTAAAGCAGAATAGCTAGTATATTAGAGTGTGTGAGAGTAGGGTAGAGGAATGTATATTAGAGTGTATTAGAGTATGCATAGTGTATGGTAGAGGAGAGTATTTTGGAGTATATTAGCCCATTTACTCCTCAAATGCCTGCTAAAAACGCCTATGTAGAATCCTATAGCATTCTAGACTAAATAACCTTATTTCCAGAGGGTTTTCTGAAAACATACAAAAAAATTGTCAACGCTACCAAATTTAATATCTAAGCCTCTGTAGCACCTAGAAACATGAAATAAAAGCATGCTGCTCACGCAGCATCCAGCTGGAGGGTCAATGTTGGGTCTGCACGGCATCCAGCAGGAGGGTCAATGCTGCGTCATGCAGCATCCAGCGCGAATGGGTTAGAGTATGTTAGAGTAGAGCAGGGTAGAGAAGACTATATTGGAGTAGAGTATGTTAGAGTAGAGTAGGGTATTGAAGAGTATATTAGAGTATATTAGAGTATGTTAGAGTATGTTAGAGTAGAGCAGGGTAGAGAAGACTATATTGAAGTAGAGTATGTTAGAGTAGAGTAGGGTATTGAAGAGTATATTGGAGTATATTACAGTATGTGAGAGTAGAGTAGAGAAGAGTATATTGGAGTATATTAGAGTATGTTAGTGTAGAGTAGAGGCAGTGGCGGTGGCATGGGTTGTGCTGGCTGGATGAACAGATGGTGTTTAATAGGCACGCTGTAAAGATCCTTATTAGTGTTTAGTGTGTCGGGGGCTAATGTGGGTTATCTGAGCCCAATCCTGCGGGGCTTTACACTGCTAAAGGCCACCTCATCCGCGCTCACTGGCACGGGCCGGCCCTAAGCCCGCCTTAACCCTTTTCACACGCCAGCGGGGAGGCCGCGAAGCCCCGCTCGACCCCCACACTGACCCCACTGATGCACAAACA
>NC_063210.1:15899334-16106834 GCF_017589495.1 Alosa alosa | reverse complement strand
TGTATAGAAATATCACTTTATGACAGTACAGTTAATCCCATGTTTTAAAAAAAAATGGAAGATCTCTCATTGGATAATCTGCTTATGCGATAAGTTGTTTTCAGAGTAATCTGCCTGCCAACTGAAAAGAAGTTAGGTCTGCTTGTCGCTGTCCTTTCAGAGACCTCTGAAAAAGTCGTTTTTTTGTTTTGTTTTTTTATTTGTTTGTTTCATTCTGGTGCGGAAAACACAACGGTGGGCTTCCGCTAGAGCCATACTTGTTGTTTATTCGCTTGTGAAACTCACCGTAGCAAATAAAAAAGTCCGAGGGCGAAGGGGGAGGAGGGGTCCAACGTTCCCAAGCAGACACTAATGCTCGTCTTGTTCTCTGTCTCTCAGCTTTTATCCCACTCGTTGTTGTCTTTGGCCCCCACAGCCTACGTCAGCTGGTCCCCATATGCCAATACCTCTCCAGCCTGTGTGTGTGTGTTTGGTGAGAGAGGGGGAAATTAAGGAAAGTGCAACTTTAATCCCAAATAATTCATCTGCCAGCAGTGTGGGGCTGTTGGTCTTAGTTCGGCCCTATAGGATTAGCACACAAGCACTTAACCATGTTGGAACCATGTAAACACTGTGTTAAGCCTCTAAAATGGCCGCACATCTGTGTGTACAATAGAGTTTGTGGGGGGCTGTGGACGCATTGTATTGTTCATGAGCAGACCATTTGTTAACTTGATAAGAGCAGCATCAATGGGGAAATATCTCATTACTGAGTTATTTTAACGTCTGTTAATTTTATTTAAAATTGTGTTTGTTTTGAATTAGGGTAACACACACATTTATTGTACATGTTGTAGTATTACAAACAATAAAACATCAAGAGGCAGATAGAAAGAGGTTGGAATAACCTGCCTCACTCAAGCATGTCAAACAAAGTTACAAGATTGTTTCTTTATTCTCTGATGCACCTTTGACATCTTTGGACACAGTTTATCCAAATAAACATAGATGTACTGTACGTTATAAAGTCTGAAACTAAAGACAGGGAATCTGAAAGCTCGAGTCTGTTTTCTAGCACAGCAGGTCCACAGGCGAAACTGAGTCTGTTCCTAACTTAAGCCCTGTATTGCTGTTTAATTGGTTGGCTTGTGATGTATTGCCCTCAACGGCTTTAAGCAAATGACTTGCAGCTACACAGCTCGCCCCATCCGCCCGCACCCACCCACACATACACACAACACACACACACACACACACACGTACACACACACACACACGTACATACACACACACACACACACACACACACACACTCCAACACATGGCATCCACACATATATCTCTGTACACACACACGCACACACACACAACCCCACCCCTCTCTCTCTCTCTCTCTTATACACACACTCTCTTTCGTTCTCACACACACAAACACACGTACTATCCCTCTCCCTTTTTTCAAATAAACATGCACACACACACACACATACACATACACACACACGTACACACACACACACATACACACACACACACACACGTACACACACACACACACACACACACACACACACACACACACACACACACACACACACACACACACACACACACACACACACACACACACACACACACGCACACACGTACACACACACACACACACACACACACACACACACACACACACACTATCCCTCTCTCCCTTTTTTTCAAACAAACACACTCACACACGTACATACACATACATACACACACACACACAAAACACACACGTTTCGAGTGGGTGTTTTGGCGTCATGAGGAATGGTCTCCTTCGTGGTCTGCCAAAACAGGTTCCTCCATCCCTGATAACTTACAGGAACCAGGGAGTTTCTCTCTCTCCATCTCTCTCCATCTCCCTCTCTCTCTCTCTCTCTCTCTCTCTCTCTCTTACCTCCTTCTTCTTTCTTTTTTGAGTTCTTGTTTAATTTCCACTTCCTGCTCTATTCTTACCTTAATCCAAACGCAAGACAGCTGTGCAGGGAGGCCAGGGAGGAGGAGGAGGGAGGGAGAGAGAGAAGGGGAGGAGAGGAGGAGAGGAGGGAGGGATACAGGGAGGGAGAGACAGAGGGGTGCAGGAGAAAAGACTCTCCAACTGCTTTTACAGATTGTGGGAATGGAGGAGTGTTTGTGCACCGCACGGTTGGGTACATGGTGTAAAAGGCTCCCTGTACCGCACCTCCCCCATCCAACACACACACACAAACAGAGAGAGAGAGAGAGAGACACACACACACACACACACACACACACACACACACACACACACACACACACACACACACACACACACACGCTCACGGTGCATTATGATGGTGGCAACCAGGTCATTGGGTTTAGTTCCCAAGGATGACAACTGTAGTTGAAGTGAACCCACAGAAGAGTTCATGGGTAAGATGAGGACCATGTATGCTAAGAGTGATGCTATCAGCACTTGAATCAGAGAGCCAAGCCAAATAGTACATATTTTTACTTCCAAAGTGCCTGTGAATGCATAGAGTACAGTATTTAATGTGTTTAACACAACTTACTAAAAAAGGTAAACAATCGTGTAAACAACCATGTAAACAATCACAAACAGTGGTGTGCAATAGTTATTTAGAGACAGCAGCACGTCATTGAAAAGGGATGCAAGAGAAAGCATGCAAGAGAAAAAAGAAAGAAAGGAAGGAAGGAAGGAAGGAAGGAAGGAAGGAAGAAAGAAAACAAGAAAGGGGAAGACAGGAGACCTCTAAAAGCCGAAACGTTTTTTGCGAAGGCTAAACGTCCACAGGGGATCTCTGCTGGCATATCAGGCCGATTGCACGAAGGCCGCCATAACCGCGCTGTCCCTTCTCCACTGCCTCCTGGTCACTTTTAGGAATGATATGTCAGGCAACGCCTTGGGCCGCTGCCTCCAAACTTAACACCGGCCGCCCGGCCAGACGGACGGCCAGGAAAGAGGGAGCTCAGACGTAAATAACACTTCAAGAAGTGACCCTTGCTCGAGGCAGGAACAACAATCGACTCATTGAGGGGAGGGAAGCATGTTGCACACAGACACTGCAGGCACCCTGGATTCCTCACACACACACACAGATTCCTCTTTTTGCTCCTCTCATTCTTCCTCTTCTTTTTCTTCTTGTTCTTCTTCTTCTCCCTCTCCTGTCTTTCTTTCTCTCTCTCTCCTTCTTCTCCATCTGTTTCTTTCCCCAGCAGTTTGATCCACGTTGTGGTGCCAAGGTCGAGCGCCTGCTCTCGTATATATATATATGCAGATAGAATGAAATGGAAAGGATAAAGAAAAAGAAAGAGAGACAGAACAAGAGCGAAAGAAGATGAGGGCAAACTTTTAAAATGTTTATCCATCTTTCTATTCATGTTTTCTATTCCGGGCGCGTTCTCTCTGGGGCAAACCAAGCAAAAGAAATGGGGGCCCTTGCTGGGAAGTTAAAAGACTGCTTCAAGGCTCCCCGGGGATGCCCCCGCACTTCGTCTGAACTAAACTGGCCCCCAGTTTAAGGGGCTGGTGTGTGTGTGTGTGTGTGTGTGAGAGAGAGAGAGAGAGAGAGAGAGAGAGAGAGAGAGAGAGAGAGGGAGAGGGAGAGTAAGTAAGTGTGAAAGGGGTTTTAAGGGTTGGAGAGAGGGAGGGTGTGGGAGTTGACAGGGTTGGAAGGGGGATGGGAGAGGTGCACTCGTTACCCTCACTTTGAGGTCACCGGGTTCGGGCCGGAGGGTGAAGCCTAGTGCATTCTGGTCCAGACAGGACATCTATCTATCTCACCCCAAGCCAAACTCCCAGGACCACCAAGGGGAGCATCTTGCACCCCTACGTGCCTCCAAACCCTTACACACACACACACACACACACACACATACACGCACACACACACTCACACACACACACACTTATGTCTCTTATACTTGAGCCTTCAGAGGGCTTTGCGGGCTGCTGGGGCAGATGTGCTGATGCTGGATGGGGTTTCAGGCCAATAGGATAATCAGCACTTAGCCAGGTCTAACAAGGGGAGCATTCGGCCGTCTGGAGAGCAGGCTCTGATGGACACGCGGGGAGAGGAGGTGGTGGGCCGTTGAGTGGGGGAGTTAATGGGCTGGTGTCTCCTAAGAGATTGGATAACACTGGACACAACTCTGCGGAAGGCTCAGTCCTCAATCCTGGTGAATGGTATGCTATTGATGCTAACTCCACAGCCAATCAAAAACACATTTTTTTCACACTGTACCACACACCTGAATGATGAGATGTTGTTTGGTTGGCTACAATAACGTACGGCTTTGTCCAAGCTTCTGTGATTTTTTTACATTTACAGAGCATCAGAGTTTTTTGAGCAATACTCACAGGACAAAGAGCTAGAGGAATAAGAAGAGAATTTTACAGAATCTGACAAAAAACGCATCAATGCCTGCACCTTCAAGCTTTCACAGAAAGCCATATTTTTTTACAACCGCCAATTCTTTGTCTCCCAATCAGAGAGATGTTTTTAGCTTCAAGTTTATGGAGTTGGTGGATGAGAGGAGGATGCTACACAAGCGCAGTCTAGTCCAGACAGGACATCTATCTGTCTCACCCCAAGCCAAACTCCCTGGACCACCAAGTGGACCATCTTGCACCCCTATGTGCCTCCAAACCCTCTCTCTCTCTCTCTCACACACACACACACACACACACACACACTATGTCTCTTACACATGAGCCTTGAGAGGGCTTTGCGGGCTAATGGGGCAGATGCTATTAGTTAGTGTTTGGAGTTGATGGTTGAGAGGAGGATGCTACACAAGGTGCTGAACATTACGCACAACTCATTACATCCCCTACATAACTTCAGAATCAGAATCAGCTTTATTGGCCAGGTTTGCGTAAACAAACAAGGAATTTGACTCTGGTTAATCTTTGCTCTCAAAGTACAACACTCACTTAACATAAAGCGGGGAAAATAAGTATTGAACACATCAACATTTTTTTTCAGTAAGTATACTTCCAATGAGGGTATTTGCATGAAATTTTCACCAGACATTATTATTAATTCAGATAATCCACCCATATAAAAAAAAAAAATCCAAACATTAAAGTCCATAGGTAGAGTTATGTGTAATAAAGTGGAATGACACAGGAAAAAAGGATTGAACACGCCTGCTTTCTTAAATACTTTGTGGAAAAGCCTTTATTTGTAATGACAGCTTCATGGCATTTCCTGTATGACGAAACTAATCAGTCACAGTATTCTGTTGTGATTTTGACCCATTCTTTTAAACGGATAGTCCTTTAATATGATAGATTCCATTCCCTCTTGTAAATCCTGATCTTTAGTTAACTTCCAAAACTGAAGTCAGGGCCTTGATTTCTTTTCTCTGAAACTAATTGAGAGTTTCCTTTGCTGAATGGGTTGGATCATTGTCCTGCTGGAAGGTCTAGCAATGTCTCATCCTCATCATCCTGGTGGATGTAAAGATTCTCCCGAAACAAAATGACTCCATTCATCATTCCTTCAACTGTATGAAGTCTGCCAGTACCATGAGATGAAAAAACAGCCCACACCATGATGCCACCACCTCCAAACCTGTTGGTAGGGTATTTTTAGGGTGATGCACAGTGCCATTTCTCCTCCAA
This sequence comes from Alosa alosa, assembly GCF_017589495.1. Lineage (NCBI taxonomy): Eukaryota > Metazoa > Chordata > Actinopteri > Clupeiformes > Clupeidae > Alosa > Alosa alosa. The sequence continues at coordinate 16,101,205 of NC_063210.1, read as the reverse complement.
ATATGGTGTGTAGCATGGCATCCGAAAAGTTAAATTTTGCTCTCGCCTGACCAGAATACATTCTCTCAGTATTTCATAGGATTGTCCAAATGTTGTGTAGCAAACTTTCAACGAGCTTTGACATGTTTTTCTTCAGAAATAGAGTCATGTGGGATGAGTGCGCATAGAGGCCATGGCGGTGGAGTGCATTACCTATGATTTTCTCTAACAATTGTACCTGCTGCCTCCAAGTCTTTCTGGAGCTTTCTCCGAGTGGTCCTTGGCTCTTGGGCTACTCTTCTGACTATCCCTCTGACTTCCTGGTCAGAAATCTTGTAAGGAGATCCTGTGCATGGCCAGTTGATGATGCAGTGATGTTCCTTCCACTTGCAGATAATGGTTCCAATACTGCTTGCTGGATGATTCTGAATTTTTGAAGTGCATATGTAACCAGTTCCATTGACAGTTCCATCCATGTTTTGCAACAATAAGGTTGCAAAGGTCTTGGGAGAGCTCTTTGCTTTTACCCATCATGAAAAGTTTCTTGTGTGACACCTTGGTAACAAAAAACCTTTTTATAGCCCACCAGTATATACTAACCCAGCTTATATCAATTTGCACAGATAGGAGGGATAATTTCTCTTACTTACAGATTCCAGTTTGTTCCTTGCCATTACTTGCCTTTGTGTACTGCTTTTTCTTAGTGTGTTCAATACTTTTTCTCTGTGCCATTCCACTTTTTTACTCATAACTTTACTTTGAGACATTAATGTTTGGATTTTTTTATATGTGTGGATTACCTAAGTTAATACTAATGTCCTGTGAAAATGTAATGCAAATAGAAGTAGTATACTAGTGGAAGTATACTTACTGAAAAAATATGTTGACGTGTTCAATACTTATTTTTCCCGCTGTATAAGAATAAAAAATAAAAAACATAAAAAGAGAACAGTACAGAACAGTAAGAATAGAATGCAGAGCAGTAGAATATGCCTATGTGTAAGAATAAATACAGTATGTGCATTTGTAAATAAATAGATAGACACTATGGGTGGTATAGGGTAATGACTCCCCTCTGGTCATAGAAGATTTATTCTCTAAGGGGAAATGCACACAGATCATCATTGGACATCTCACTTTAAATTGAAATATAGAAATATAGAAATATAGAAAGAGAAATAATCCAATTTTTATTTTTTATTATTAGTACATAATACATAGCACTATAGCAGTTGATATGTTACAGCAATATAGTTGTTTTTATGGTTTTCTAACATCTGCACCTTGTGTCTACAGTATCTTTCAATTGGCCAGAGCAATGCAACACATCATGTAAACAACCATGTAAACAATCATGTAAGCAATCACAAACAGTGTTGTGCAGTAGTTATTTATAGGCTACACACCACTGTGATGGATTAGATGGTGCCTTTAGGGTAGAGAGTGGACAGGTCTTGGAAGTCATTGACACATAGACTGACCGTCACCTTCACTGCCTCCCATCGGCTCTGTGGAGTGGTGCCACTTGGGACCAATAACCCCGATTGGACTCCAATATGGACACCCCCGAGCATGGCCACAGGCTTGGACGCTTGGACGCTTGTCACATGCCCCCTCACTCCTGTGGCGAACGAGAGACCATGATGAGCATTGACGTGTGGGTTCCATCGAGCGGTTCGCTCAGGTCAGGTCAGTCAGTCAATATCCCATAGGCTGCATGCCCTCCGCCCCCCAAATCCATACGCTGGCGTATTGGCGGCTCTCACAGGCAAAGTGGCCAAACATGGCCATCGAATATTGAGTTTACTACAGGCATCGGGGAGTCCAGTGTATGCTTTGGGGGATTAGTTGGGTCTCTCTGCTATTTAATTCACTGAAGTGTCTTCACATTGGCTTACACAGAGTAAAACATTAGGAGTCAAGCAAAGACTTAGCCGTGGAAATGCTTACCTTTAGCTTACACAGAGCTAGAATCTTGAGTATGGAGAGCCATGGAAACTCCCAAATGCACAAATGTGATGCGATCTGGGAAAAAAACCCTTCATAATATGGTGCAATTTTTCTGATATACCATAGCAACATCCAAGATTTTGGGAGGATGGTATCCAGGATTTTCTTAGGGGACAGTGTCCTAAATGTTGTTAAGATGGTATCAGAATCTTAAGTTGGTGAAATTTCACCAGAGAGGGTTGAAATGGAGCAAAAATCAAAAGATTTTTCAGTGCACCATGGGAAGGGTTTTCCTAGATCGCATAACAAATGTTGTGACATTTTGTAAATGGATCCAGGTGAATGATAATGTGCAGTGTCATAATGTGAACCGCTAAACTAATATGACTAACAGAATTGGGTAACACCTTACTTGAAGGTATCTACATAAGAGTGACATGACACTGTGATGAACACATGACACTGTCATGACACATGAACCCTAATCTTAACCCAAACTTGTCATGACAAAAACCAAATGCACTTGATGGCAGAAGCGTTATGTCATAAACGTTTATGACTTGTTTATAATGTGTATGACACGTTCATGACAGTGTCATGTCACTCTTATGTAGACACCTTCTAGTAAAGTGTAACCCAGAATTGTCGCATCTGGCATGTCATTTGCTGACTCTTGCGCTGGAGAACAAATTACTAGTGAGCGCTGACAGTGGGGCAGACAGAATGGCGGTGCCTTCCGTACGGTCCACTCTGCTCTCCTCCGTGTGTGACGAGGGACGGAGCGTGCACAGAGCGTCCTCCCAGCTTCTTTAGGGGGCACCGAGCCAAGGTCCCCACCTCACACCGCGACAGGCCCGAACCGCCTCACCTGCCAGGAAGTAGATCCGACAACACACACACACACACACACACACACACACACACACACACACACACACACACACACACACAAACACACACACACACACACACACACACACGCACACACCTCATTCCTGGCAGCCGTTATGGTGATGACTCGGCATTGTTCCGTCCGCCATCCGAGAGGGAACAAGGACCACCTGTCTGAGTCCCCCCACCCCCCTCACCTCCACACACACACACACACCACCTTCTACCTGCTAGTCTGAACCATTACATCTTGACACATGCCATTACCCATGGGCCTGCCGGTAGCACGTAGCTCAGCCGTAACTGTAAATGCTGGGTGGTGTACAAAGACCCCGACTGCCTCATTAACAGCACTGTGTTGTAAACAGAAAGCTGAGGGATGCAGACAGACAGACAGACTCTTTGGACAGCGGCAATAACACAGCCACACGCCATCCACCAACTGTAGGCCTACTGATAATGCTTTCAAAGGTTACAGAACAAACAAAAGAGACAATCAGACAGTTATAAATCCCTCTGAGCAACGAGCACACCCAGTAAGAAACCAAGCTAAGTCAACCCATTGGACCTTAGCAATGCTCTACATTCCATTAGCAATGTCCATGTGTATGTGAAGTGTATCTCCAAGTATATGAATATGGCAAGCAGGATTGCAGGTTTTGCAATAGTTTCCCCTGGCATGTCGCAGGGCTCAGAAATAGTGTTTAAGGCCCATTCGCAACTTTCTAATCGCAAGAGCCACAGTTGCCTGCTTGACCCATGGTTGTGTTTCCTTTATTTTTTTCTTGGCTCTCGCAGAGCAACATTAGCATGTTAATTCCAGGGACGTCCAGTACACCAGATGGCTTTAACAGCCATTGGGATTTGGGTTCTCTCGTTATTAATAAACTCCCAACGACTCCCCCGGGCTTGTGTGCTCTCCTTAGGCAACGAGTGAGATGGAGAGGCAAGAGGACTGTGTGTGTGTGTGTGTGTGTGTGTGTGTGTGTGAGTGTGTGGGAGCCGGTTATGTCACACCCTTCTCGGGGAGTTGAGCGGGTTCCGAGGCGGTCGAGTTAGGTAACGTTGGCAGTGTTGCGAGCCCGGGCCAGAGCCTGCCCTACTGGAAGGGTGAGCCAAGCCACAGCTCCACCAGGTGCCTGTCAAACCAGCACAGGGCCACACCAAACCCACAACACTGTTGGCTGCCTTCTGCTAAAACACCAGAGATGGAGGGATGGCTGAGGAGGGGTTAAAAGTGTGTCAGAGAGAGATTCAGGGAGAAACGTTCAATGAGGAGAATGCATGGCTATACTGCTGGGGTTAATCAGTGAGTGTGAAGCTTGCTCTTAGCCCAACACCAGCTCGATTATTTCAATTTCAATTATTAAGACTGAGGCCTGGAATCTACAAGAAGAGTACTGTATAGCAGTAGAATGGAGTAAGGTTGGGTTGCATGAAAGATCAGATTGACTAATTGAAGCCCGCATTTCCGTTCCATTTCAAGTATAGGGCAACAACCCTTGAGTCTGTGTATATACAGTTGCATTTTAATTAAACATCTACACATCCTACATTGTTGTGCATGCAGCTCACAACTGCTAAGGTTGGTACAAACCTGCCTATCAGTGGATGAACCAGCCTGACCAAATGAGGTGAAGTAAATTAATTATTCCCACTTTGTTGGGATTCCTGGAGACCAACTCGCTGATGATTAATCAGGAAGCGGTTTTCCTGGGCAGACAGGGGTGATGGATGGGACTGCCCATCGACGTGGAACAATAATGAAGCCATTGGACGCGCCCAAGGTCAACTCCACTGGCTGCGAGGGGGGCACGCTTGACACATTCCTCAGGTCACATATCAGCATACTGTCACTCTGTGAAAACAGTCAATAGCTTCGACTTATTAAACTGCACCCCAACCCCCCATCTCTCTCTCTCTCTCTCTCTCTCTCTCTCTCTCTCACTCACTCACTCACTCACTCTCACACACACCTCCTTAAGAGAATACATCAACTGAATTGACGTGCGGGCGTGAATTTGACAGTGGTCTGCATTTCGTTCTGGACAGGAGAGAAACATATGAAGTGCTTAAGGGCTACATGAGCCAACGCAAAGGTGCTATTCATAAATAAATGTATTATTATTTAAAGACTAGCACATGACTCCTCCGGGCTAGTGGCCCTGCGCTCCATATGCCGCGTGAGGCTGTTGAGGTGAGAAGCTGTCTAGTTGAAATTAAGCTTTGCGAGAGCAGAGGGCTGCGTGCGTGCTAACAAGAAGCAGACCGTAGCTCGCCACACGTTGCCTTTCTCTTCCAAATCCTCCTCCCGAGACTCCCCTTCTAACTTTACAGGGCAGCAGCATCCCACAGCTGCTTACTTACACGAGCATCTCTTCTTGCCTTTTGGGCGGCATCCAGGAGACCGTTACCTACCAAATATCATCTCGCCGGCCTTATGGACAACACCTGGAGGTTTGTGACATGGACAGACGGATTTAGTCTTGCCTTGTGGGGCAACCCAATGAGTGATGTCAGTCTTTCTGGCATGCATATTCTGGGCAATTTTCAGCTGTAATCATCTCATTTGTCTTAGACTAATCTCTGGTGCCCTGTTTGTTATTTGAGGAATTATTCCATGCAAACATTGAATGCCAACAGACATTTAGCAGCAGTGGGTTTCTGTTTCCTTTTGAGAATTTGATTTGTTGTTCATGATATTGAATCAGTTTCCACGTCTCAGAAAGGACACTCCCCACACAGCTGGTTTATCGGACCGCCAAATGTCCTTGTGTCCAGAGAAGAGACCCCCACACACACACACTGACAGGGGACAAAGTGATTCAAGTGAAATAATCAACGATGAATGGACGACCATGCTGGGATTGAGGACCCAGTATGGAGGTGAGAGCCCATCAAGGAAAGCAGCAAGTATAAAACTGGATGAAGATGCAGACTTAACCAAGAGGGGGGAAAGCCCTGTGTGCTTTCACAAATGGCGAGTTTACTCATAACACTCACAATTTCAAAAGTAACTACTAACAACAAATACAAACCAACAAAAGGAAGGCATAAATAAACAAAAGGTATGAATAAACGCTGAATTCTCAGCCATTTCTGAAATCTAGCTGCAAAAAAAACGCCTCAATACTTTTTGACACAGAGCTTGTAGGCCTACTTCCTGTGTGTTCTAGGGAAAAGAAAGGGGGAAAAACCACCACCGTCTCTTTTAAAGGCGTGGGCGTTAATATAAACTCTTCTCCAATGGGTTTCGTCACGTTTGTCCGCCGTGCCATTATTTACAGACTTGCGGCGCAAACACAGAGACAAGGTCATTCACATTTGTGGATGTTTGGTAGTGGCTAGTGCCTGCAGGGGCCAATACAGGTCCACTCACCTCAGCTCGCTTCCACCTAGGTCATCCCACGTGTTGATTCGTGGAATGTTCTAGGCCTACACCCGTAAGCTACGGAAGGAAAAGTCTCATCACAAGAGAGTGAGTGTGTGAGAGTGAGGAGGATGCGGAGAGAGATGTATTTACACAAAGAGGTAAATATTTCCAAGTCTCTGTTGAAAACATGTAAATAAGTGCATTTTCCGACCGTTCTGGCGACAGCATGCTGAAAGTCATATCTCTCGCGCCATGGACAAGACACACAGGGAGACAAGACTCAAGACGCTCTTCCAGTAAAAAGACAACTAGTAGTGAATCATGTTAGAATGGATGATCAGTTTTTAAAATGTGTAGGCGTCTGCTTACGTGCGACAACCTGCAACCCACAATCAACAAAGGCGGGATAAACATCATCAACACAATGGGCCCTGTATAAAAATAAAAGCTTTAAAAAACTGAAATTACACTAAAACCTCCCTGCCATATGTTGATAAAGGATCATCAGTTTCAAGAGAAGCACTCAGTGCTCAACAAGAATGAGACTTTATTGGATTGGATTTTTTCCTTTATGGTGCAGTTGAACATTGGGATAAAGGGGCAATTTACACAAACAAATTACACAAGGACGTGATCTGAATGAGCAGTACAATTTCTTCTATATCTTTTTTTTTCCTTTTGCCCATACATTGGTTGGTTGTGTATTGTCAAGTGCACAGAGACAGCTTAACTTCTGCCATTTGCACAGCACAATATAGTATATGAAACAGGCTGAAAATGGAATAAGGCTGTTTATTAATTGTAAAAGACTGAAACAAAACAAAAACTTGACTTAACACATGGTTTGTGCAAAATGAAAAATTGGGAGGGAAAAAGGAGAGGGATGGGGAGGTCTTTAAAAAAAAAAAAAAAAAAAAAAAAAAAAGAAAGAAAAAAAAAAAGTTTAAAAGCTTGGAGTGGCTAGTGCCACAGATCCCCACTCACTTCTGCAGGTACAGCTTCGGAGATTTAGTGCAGTTCACCCCCCTTTTTCAGTGTGTGTGTGTGTATAGGGATGAGATGTTATGGGATGTTCTAAAACAAGTGCTGCTGGACAAGCACTTTTAGTTTGAGTTTTTCCATCTCGCTTTTCTGTGTTTCGTGACGGTAAACAAGAGGCACTTTGTGGCAACCACAGGCGTCTTTTAACATATTCCACAAATCAGCTTAAAAACTACAACTACGCACATATTAGACCTACCCACTGGCACCTTGACATTTGCACCAAAGATTCTAGAGCGCTATGCTCCACTCTAAAATCTTTGATTTGCACCATGCCCTCCCCGACCCTCCCTGTAGCCCTGCATCATCGTCATTAACACATCTCCCTCCCTAAACTCTTTTTTTTAAAGCTTGAAACAGATATTTGATTTTTTTTTATGCTGCCTGTGAACTGTTCCAGTTCGAATGCGTGCCACAACTAAAACCCCGACAGAAGTGTCCAGTCCCCTGAAGCCTGATTCTCAGTATCATAAAGGTCCAACAAACAAACAAAAAAACACAATAAATGATTTTTTTTCTGTTTGTCAAAGTTTGGGAGCTACAGGGACAGGATGTTGCTCAAACACACATTTCGATACAAACAACTGTGGCTAAGATTCATGAAATCAAATTGGAAATGTCATATACTCAGAATTTTATGTGAAGGGGAAGTTGAGTAGGGATGTGGTGAGGGGGGGGGGATGGGGATGGAACACAAAGAATACCTGCAGAGTGGTTGGATGTAAGGAACACTGTCATAAATAGTTACTTTTTATTATTTCATTTTAACCATTGATAAACAGATATCAATTAAAAAACAAAAAAAAAAAAAAAAAAAAAAAAAAAACAGGACAATTTCAGTCAACATATCACAGCTGTATCTATGGGGATTGTGTGTGGAAAGAATATTTTGTTTATAATTAGGCTGTCCACAACTGCCTTCCAACTTTACTTTTTCTTCCTAATCAAGGGCAACTGACAGGGGTGTACTGTGAACCACTGACTGACTGAAACCCTGCAAAATCCTGTAACAGTGCAAAAGTCTAGTACAATATGTTTCTCTAATAAGTAGCTTTTTTTTTATTTTTTTAAATAAGTACTTGAAGTAATCAAGTCAGTGCCTGGGCAGAATGGTAGTTTTTTTTTTTTCCAAAAAAAAACAAAAAAAAAAAAAAAAAAAAAAAAAAAAAAGCAGAATGAGCAGTCAACTTCAAGTAAGGCTAAGAACACCCTCTCCACTGGTTCAGACTCCTCTTTCGAGAAACACACAGGGAGAAGGAAGAAAAATAAAATTGACATGAACAGAAAAAAACAAGTTGAGCTTAATTTTGGCAGGTTTTCAGTGATGTAGTTTTTTTTTATGTAAACAAACAGAAGAGAATCCATGATTTAAAGTGTTCTTTCCTGGGTTGGCTTTGAATGTGAACAAGATAGGAAAGAATCAAGGAAAGAATTTAGCAGTTCACCAAAAAAAAAGAAAAAAAAAAGAAGAAAAAAGAAACACTAATCTTTGTCCATAGACAGAACACACTTGTTCAGGGCAGGAAGAAAACAAAACAACTAAGGCAAGGTAAATGTGTGATAGTGGGGGATTCACTGAGAAAACAAAAGCAATAATGTCAAGAGAAATGATACCAGGTTGCTGTGAAAGAATTCTTGCCCAAGAGACTGAATCTATTTTTTTTCTTCTTTTTTTAAATATTTGGTCTGGCCCATGAATTGAAATGGGTCCAGGAGATTAAAAAATTTGGCATGCTTTAAAAAAAACAGAACAAAAAAAAAAAAAAAAATTATACATATTTAAATATTTTTCATATATAGGGCTATTTTCTTTTCTCTTAAATGTTTCTTGAAGCAAGCACAAGACTTTATGTAAAATCTTTAGCTGCACTATGCCCCATTCCCAGGGGAATGAAACCGGTTTGAAAAAGTGAATTGGAGAGAGAACGATAAGAAAGCAGAAGAGGCTGAAAAACAAAAATACAAGAAGGCAGAAACCCAGCTGGTCAGGGGCCACAACAGCAGAGGACTTAAGAATATATGCACATGGCTGTGCAACTAACAGTTCTGTCACACACACACACACACAGAAGCGCCGCATTTGACTGCGACTACTTGCACCATGTGAGAAGCAACAGATTCTTGGCTCCAATGTTATTGAACATTGCAAGTTTTGCAGTTTTGGCAGTTGGTAAGCACCTTGGGCTGGATATCCCGAAATGATCCCAATCTCATTAGACCATGTGCAATAAGGCTAGGAACCAGCATTCAGAGGAGGGGGGAGCCAAAAATCTGACGTCTGTTATTCAAAACAAAAATAACAAGACAAAATTAGGCGAAAAGAAAAACCAGAAACCAGAAGCTCTTACGTCCGAGGAGAAACCTTTCCAGAATGCCTTATTGTGCGTCAGGTCAGGTGTGCATCCGAACCAGCATCAGTGTCATATTTAATTCCTGGGTCACAGCACTTACATTCAAAAACCAGAAGCATTCAATCAAGCCTTTCACTTTGCGTACTAGGAGATTGCATCAACTTGTCCAAGACTGGCATCACAAGATGGAAATACATTCAAAATAGCAAATCTGCGATGCAAATTGGTGCTGCTTCTTATAAGAAGCTCGGGCCTTCTGTAGAATAAACGTTTACCACACAAAAAGGAGCACAAGTGGGTCAGAAGTGCAGAGCACTTATCCTGGGCCGGTATACAAAACTGCCTCATGGGGACATTTACAATTTATGTCTAGTTTCTCACTTATAGCCTGTATCTCTCCATTTCATTCAAGGTTGGTGTGACTGACTGAAAGTTAATTAACGTTGCATATACTTGTCAAAAAAAATGTCTACGCCTACCCTGCATTAGTAACATGTGACCGTACAGGCACACACTTGCAGATCTTCCATTGCACTGATGACTGTTCAGATGCACACTGACCACAAAAGCAGGTGCGAAGAGACTGACCTCTCCTACGTCTGCCAAAAAATTAGGACTGCAGAGAGCAAGAGAGAGAGAGAGAGAGAGAGAGAGAGAGAGAGAGAGAGAGAGAGAGAGAGAGAGAGAGAGAGAGAGAGAGAGAGAGAGAGAGAGAGAGAGAGACACCCAAACACAAAAAACTATGTGAATCATTTGGTGGAGGGGGCTGTCTTACAAATAATAATTTTAAAAGCCTTTCCACTAACCAAATAACGACCTGCCGAAAAATGGGCATACCTGCATAAATCCTTAAAAATAAGAGGTTGCTGCCAATGTGCCTCCTAGCTAAATACAATCAACTCTGACCGACACTGGAGACAGTTTTCTTTTCATGAGAAAGAGACCATGTATATAATTTATTAAAACGACAAGGGTTCTAATTTCAATAACATGCACACTTTCCTCAATTAACTATAAGTGTCAACATTATTGCAACACTGGTTTCCCTGCTGTTTTGTGTATTATAGTTATTACCTTAATATTTAAAAACAAAACAAAAAGAAATAATAATAATAATAATAATAATAATAATTAAAAAAAAAAAGACATACATGGGTCACTGTTTTTCTGCCCTGAAGTGAACAAAGAAAAAAAGACCACTGTAGAAGGAATGGACACTGTTCAAACGTCATGGAGCCTTAAAAAATAAAATCCCCACTATTATCATTGTTATCATTATTATAATAATACCAAAAATAATATCAATCGTAGTATCACAATGTCAAATCAGAATAGTGACCTGGTGAAACAGACTGAAGACTTGCGCGAGTCTGCTAACAGCATGAGAAAGGCTTTCACAGTAGGCGTGTTGGGGAAGAGTGGGGGAGGAAAAAAAAGAAGAAAAGAAGAGAGGAAAAGAGAAGAAAAGAAGAGAGGAGAAGAGAAGAAAAGAAGAAGGAAAAGAGAGGAAAAGAAGAGAGGAGAAGAAAAGAAGAGAGGAAAAAAGAAGAAAAGAAGAGAGGAGAAGAGAAGAAAAGAAGAGAGGAAAAGAGAAGAAAAGAAGAGAGGAAAAAAGAAGAAAAGAAGAGAGGAAAAGAGAAGAAAGGGCAAAGACAGGGTGAGCGTGGACACCATATGTCCTACCTATACGCAATCACGTTCAGTAACGGGCAGCAAGTGCGCTCTACCATCCTGACATCTCAGTTCCACGTGGGACTACAGCAAGACATCAGACCTGCCAACCTTGAAGACATTTTTGGAGTAGCACCTCGAGCCGAGAAAAATTGCTCACGTCGGCGTTTATGCACACAGCCAAACACGTACATAGCCATGCACACAAGATACCTACCTTTTGGATAGCGACCCATCTTTAATGTCGGATATATATATATATATATATATATATATATATATATAAACTCGATCCAGTGTGCAAACTGAACCTGAATTTGCTAACCAATTTCAGATAGAGGGAAATGGGGTTAGCCCCGAAGCTACAGAGAATTCGGCTCCCCTGTGTTCTTCGACTAGGTCAGAAGAAAATACAGGAAAGGTTAACACAATCAAACAAAGCCAGAAACTACTGCTACTAACTAGGCTATATGACACATAGTCAAAAATACAGAAAATAATGGTCAGTCAGAGCTGTCCATTTACATATTGCCGTTTCTGATGAAAACAATCTGAAAGAGATTGTGTTTACTTGCTGCACTCTGTCCTGTTGCGTATAGTTTGGACATGGACAAGAAGAGAGAAAGGGGGAGGGGAGAAACAAAGAGAGAGAGAAAAAAAGAATGAGCGATAGAGCGCACATATGAGAGAGAGAGAGAGATAGATAGAGCGAGAGAGAAAGAGAGAGCTCATGGAGCACTGGCCTTGGCATGGAAAGGAGACGGAGCAGCGAGTTGTAGCTTTGTTTTGACTGAGTTGTCTCCCGGCCCCTGATCTCCCATCTCCTGATTGCGTGATTAGTCCCCCCCCCCCCCACTCCCACCCCCAACCACAACCACGTGACATTATGTACATAATAGCTAGTGAACCTTTATGACTGAGAGCCGGTGTCCATACTTGCACATGAGCGAAATGGGACAAAAAGTAAAAAGAAAACAAACAAACAACCAAAAAAGCAGGAAATGAAGAGTGATTGGTCGAGATTATTGTCCCTACAAACCAGTGGCCATTTTCTTGTGACAAACTACCTCAGTCTGGAAAAGAAAAAAAAAAAAAAAAAAAAAAGGTACTTGCTTTTTCAGTTCATATTCAAGTTTTCTCCTTTTTTCAAACGTTCAGGGTTTTTTTGTGTGTATATATGTCTCTTTGTATGCATGTTTATTTTTCGGTTATTTCCCCCATAAAAAATATTCAGACTTTCGTTATCTGCTGCTCCTCGTCGAAGGGTTCGTTATCAGCGTCAGAGTCCGTGGTGTCCGAGTATCGGTAATGGTCCGGCTCATTGTCACTAGCGTCCGGCGTGACTGACGTGGAGGTGCTGGCCTCAGAGTTGGACGGCTCTTCCACCGTCTTTGTGAAGTACAGCTTCACCTGAGAGCAAAGACCAGACGCAGTTAATGACTAAGATGTTAGGTTATGTCAGCATGTCCTGTCATTCTTGCATAACACAAACCAACCACTCACACCTCAAGCTAATTAATTCTGTTCACTAACTCTGGTGTTAGTGCTGAACTTAATTGGTCATACTTTACATAGTACGCATATCTCCCAACAGTCTGGAAGAGAAGTAACATTTTATGAGTTAACTACAGCACAACCATGATGTAATGATCTGAAAGGATGCAGGAAAAAGTGCCACCATCAATGACATTGCGGATATTACGCATAATTTATTGAAGTCCCGCAATTTTAGCACTTATAATTTGGTAAATTTCTGCATTTACAGCAACGTTTCTCTAATAATGCACCAGTGTTCAGGTGAAGCTATTGAGCGCGGATCTACTTGAATTGAACATACAGCGCGCGCAAAAGTAGGCCTCTCAAGGCCTACAAGGCTACGACCCCCTCTGCAGTTACAGCATCTGGCACAGAGACAGGTTTCATTATTGCTATGACCTTTCAGCCTGAGAAAAATCATTCCATGGAGTGCTAGCTAAATCGCAGGCCTGTACAGTATCAGAAGTGTAGCCCGCTCGGAAGAAAACACTAGAACCCGAACCCGCAACAGTAGTGCCCGTGACTGTGTTAGCTATCCTCAGGATCCTCAGACAGGTAACGCTCACGTTACGTATGAGGCAACATCTAAACGTCTAAAGCATTGACCGTGAGACTCAGGCAATAAACAAATCTTACACGACCTTGTGCTAGACATGACATTTATGAACAATGAAAAACCCCAATGGACTAAATATTTGAACTCATGTTAAAAACGCTAGAGCGGGAAAAAACGGCAGTTTATCCTGAGAGAGGGAGGGATAGAGAGAAGGGCCTGCAAAAGAGGGCAGACAAGGGAGGAGAGAGATAGAGAGAGAGAGAGAGAGAGAGAGAGAGAGAGAGAGAGAGAGAGAGAGAGAGAGAGAGACACTGTTGTTCTGGGAAGAGGCGGGACACCCAAACACAAATAAATGCTCTGCAGGTGGCCCTGTACATTTCCTCCTGTATGCATGTTATCATGTAAATGGAAGACATGGCATCAAATACCACACCATCATGGATATGTCAGTAAATGGCATCTGATGCCTTAGTAAGGCATCATACTAATGTGAGGTAATTACCATGCATAATTGTCAAAAGCAACAAGAGAGAAGTACTAACAAAACCAAAACTGTATAAATCCCCCCCCATTTTGAAAATGTATTTTAAGCACTGCACTGTAACAGAAGAAGTAATGGGACTTCTGATACAGGTTCTTATCAAGCAGAATGAAGCCAGGCCCAGGTCATGACCGTCTCAGTTTCCTGTTAACCATCTCAGTGGAAGAGTGAAGTGAAAATGGAAGTTACAGAAACTAGTCTACCACAACCTCCGATTGATCACGGTCAGATAAAACAATCATCTAGAGTCATTGTACATTGAAACACACACACACACACACACACACACACACACACACACACACACACAAATACAATCAAAAGTAGATACATTAAGCCTCGAGGAGTAAGTAGCTCAAAACCAGCCATCTTCTAATTATAGGCTGACAGGCTCGAGTTGAAGTACATGCAGTCCACAGATAACAACTATCCAAAACCAGTTCATTCATTCAGCTGAACTTGCATAGAACCTAGTTTGTCTCGTCTTATGAAACCAGGAGCAACTTTGGGGGGTATTCCAAGTGACAAACCTAGGTAAGTTAACTCAGTAAGGGGTAAACCTCCTACAACAAGAGCCCTATGGCATTGTTTTGTTACGAGAATGAAGCCATACAGCTCTTCTATTAGGAGGTTTACCACTTACTCTGAGTTAACTTACCCAGGTTAAGTCACTAACCCACATACTTGGAATACCCCCCAGGCCTTTTGGTAAAACCCGAGTGTGTGTCAATCTTTAGAGGTAGTCATAAGTCATGCAACGATCACAGAGGTTAGTTCCTCATGTCCTTCACAGACAATAAACAAACACCAAACCAAACTCATGTCAATTTCTTACACAATTTGAGAAAGCTCTTTTGGTCAGCTAACACTATAAAAAAAAACACACCAGAAAACTCATGACACATTTCGGACAGTCAGAACTGAAATGCCACTAAAACTGTAATTGCGACACAACAGTGGTTCCCTCACAGCGTCCGATTCAAGGTGTTTTCTAAATAAGCGCCGTGGTGCATGCCTCGCAGAGACAAATGACTCAGCAGGTCGATGTACTCGAGAGAAAACAATTTCGCACAATGTCCAAAATCACAAGGGCTTCCCAAGAGTTTGAAGAGTTCCAGTTGACTGGGGGAAAAGTCCACAGATATCCAAAATGAATGTCATGTCTGAATCCAATCGTGTAAACAAAAACTGACGAATGTACACATCCCGAAACGATAAGCACCTATTTCCCCTTTCAGGGTTAATGTCCCGACAATACGTTTCGACTGGGGAAGTAAGGACGTGAAACAAAGATTACTCATCAAATGCATACCAAGAGCTGCGATTCCTGTTTCCTTGGAAGGCAAGAAGTCCCCAAAGCAGCAAACATCAACAGGGAAAAACACCTTAAGCCTTCACATCCTCTTTAACGGACTTCTCTACGGACGCCTTTAAAAACACCACCGTTAAAAGAGGACGCACACATAGGCTTAGCATTTTTGTTGTATTGGTCCTCACAGTCTTTTAGCTGTAGCTAAAAAAAAAACGACTGCTAACAAACTCTAGTGTTCATACAGTTCTGGCATTGTAAATGGGATATGCCTCGGAGCAAGTATCGAGGGGTGAGGGGTGTAACCAGAATGAGGTTCACTCACCTTGAAGTTCGGCGAGAAGTATCTGTTAGCCTTGTCCTTGTTGGCCTTGTCAAGGTCATTCTTGGTCAGCGGCATGATGAGGTAATCCCTGTCATTCTCGCCCTTCTCTGCCGGCGGGAGGCTGTCCAGGTCCTTCACCAGACCCCCGTTCTCCATCTTCTCATAGTTCTCCTCTGGTCCAGGGATGAAGAACGTGTTCACCCAGAAGTGGAACATCTTCTCCTGGAACAAATAAGAACACAGAAGGGGACAAGTGAATAAACTGAATGAACTGAATGAACTAAATGAGCGGTCACAACAAATAAATCCCAGATAAGGCCATAAAACACACATATTGACACGGAACGTTCCAGAAGAATTATATAAATCAACAAATACATAAATGCATAGTATATAAAGTTAAAACTGCACAAGTACCCTTCAGACTAGAATAGAAAAAACAAAGCCACGTACCTTCTTCATCATTTTATTTTGCTTATGGAAGAATTCCACCTTGATATCTCCACACACAGGCAGAGGCTGAGGAAACTCGAAGATCATGTACTTGTCCTCGCGTCGCGTGTGAATGGGGTTCGAAGTGTGGATCTTCACTTTCAGCTGGTAGACCACAAACTGGGGATCTGCAAAGGGACGAAAGGGAGAAAGAAAAACACCACCATCAACAAGACTTGCTTGACGTCAACCACGCAGAATAAAAAAAAAAATGTCAAGAGGACAAATAAATGTCAATTATCTGCAGGATGCGCTATAGGAGTTTGAATAAATAAAGAAACAAAAATGGATAAATTTGGGTGAGGAGAGGAAAGAAGGACAAACAGTATGGCTGCCAGAAGTATTAAGTGGCAGAAAAGGACCTTTTTGTGTGAGCAAAGAGAAGGACATGCTTAAGGGTTCTATTCTGAGAACAAGCTGACCAAGCAGACCTCCTACTTGCAGATGGAGGATGGGGCTTTCATTGTAGGGTGAGGGGGGGGGAGGGTATGAGAAGCAGGTTCTATAAAAGGTTTACTTGATTGATTGATTTAAAAAAATGGGAAAAGAAAACATATTCCAACATTCAACTGAACCACTTAGTTTTGAACTGAAAATGATGGGGGAGAGGGGAAAAATATGATAAAGGTGAAACTAAATGAAAAATAATAATAAAAAAACAACCCAGAATATGATAGTTTTTAAAAAAAAAAAGCAGATTTTTACCCCAGTGCCAATTCCCTTTCCTGAAACCATGGGGATTCTGCTCGTTCTTGTTTTTAACACCAGTCTCCCCTTAGAGAGAAAGAAGGAGGTTAAATCGGGCAGTGGGGCCATCACTCCGGCCCAACAGAGGGTGCTCGGTGAGATGGGGCAGGTGAAGGATTCTGGGGAAAAGGCTTTGTAAGTACACACACACACACACACACACACACACACACACACACACACACACACACACACACACGTGGCCCAGGCCTTCATAAACAAGGTGCTGGGAAAGGCTGAAAAGTGGGACTACTCCTGGGCTTTTAAAAACATTAACTCCCATGTAGTGCTGTGCCGAGTTTATACCATGAATCTGGTGGGATAAGTGACTGACTGCTGTTTGGAACCTCAACACTTAATACCAG
The DNA here is from genome assembly GCF_017589495.1 of Alosa alosa. Taxonomy (NCBI): domain Eukaryota; kingdom Metazoa; phylum Chordata; class Actinopteri; order Clupeiformes; family Clupeidae; genus Alosa; species Alosa alosa. The sequence continues at coordinate 16,084,078 of NC_063210.1, read as the reverse complement.
TATTGCTTTTGGAGGACAGGTGATCCACTGACCAAAATAACAGCTTTTTGTCTGACATAGTCATAGGTAAAAAAAAAAACAAAAAAAAAAGTGAGCGGACTTTAGGTGAACTAGGTGTGTGAATTTACGTGAGCGTGTGTGTTGAAAAGACTGTAATAAGAGTGTGTGTTTAAGTGTAGGAAAATGTGTGTGTGTAGGCGCGTTTAAAAGAGCCAAAAAAGTGTCTGCACCAAAGTTTTTCTAAGGGTGAAGTTGCCAATGTCTCATGTGTTTGTAGGCTGCGGTTCCACTCTGTAGGGACACGACAATGAGAAAGCCAAAGCATGATGACTCCGCAGGAATGATTTCTTTCTAATTTAACCGACAAGGTCTGCTGTCGTCACTCACTCTTCACATCACACACACACACACACACACACAAACACAGAAACCCTATCTATGAGCTGAGGGTGGTCCAGATCACCAGTCTAAAGACTTGGCAAAATCAACTTTCATGAGGTAAGCACTCCAAGTCCAGTCTACAGAGATTGTAACCAATGACTACTCCAAAATTACAAGTGACGAACAAGTGACCGTGGAGAACAGTATTCTTTGCCTAAATTGTCACTCCCAGTCATAAACAAATAAATGAAATGGACACAACATTGCTCTGAGCACCCCCCCCCCCCCCCACCCCACCCCACCCTACCCCACCCTTGCACAGGTTAAAGGACAAAACGCATGCAGATGTGTGTCAGACAGGATAGATCAAGAGCAAAGTCGACAGGAGGGACTGAAGAAACCAACCACCCAAAATTAAAGGAGAATTCACAGAGTACTGTCAGTACGGAAAAAAGACGATGCTACCTAGCTCGAGTTGCTGCAGCTAACAGCTAGAGCGGCCAGGCAGCTACAGTGCTACACTCTGGGGCCATGTTTACATTTACACTTCTTTTCGTACCGACAGAACTCGGTGACCTCGAGAAACAGAGATCTATGTGGGAAAAATTGCCGGAGTTTTCGCTTAAAAAAAGGGCTTAGCAAAGACATTGGCCAATAACTCCGTGTGGGACGGGGTGGTGGTTTAAACCACGAAAGAGAGAGGTGAGTCACTTACTGCAGGTGCCTCCACTGAACATGGGTACGGTCTCAAAAACCATCTTGTGGAAGAGCAACGCCACGGGCTTGTACTCCAGGTTGTTCTTCAGCAGGTAGTTGTAGTAGTGGACATACCGCCTCTGGCTGGGGATAGTAACTCCCTGTGGCGAGAGGGAGTTTGAGGAGACACACGTCAAGATACGCATATCACACAAAGTTAACACACAGCAAGAACGTAAAGATAATCTGTTTACAGATTAAAGGTGCTATAATCAATAATCTATCTATCTATCTATCTATCTATCTATCTATCGGATGGTGAGGTGATGTAAGCTGTATGTGTCACAATTTTTTTTTTCTTACAAGCCATGTTACATTGCTTATAGCACCTTTAATATAAAAGTTGGTCTACTTATCACATGTGGCTCACAACCTAAACTGAATGAAACTGTGTACACAGTGTTTTTTAAACCACAACTGTTGAGTGAGAACGCACTGGTCAGAAGCTTATGGCTATTTGGTAACAAAGTACAATCTCCAAAGTGCAGTTGCAGTGTGCTTTTTGGCATACACCTTTATCTTAAAAGACTACAGGCATGATTGGGCTCTGACCATTGATCCCCTGACCCTTCCTCAGACAACTGCAGACTCGAAAACAGATCACACACCATTCTCCGCAATCAGCTGGTGATTTTTTCTTACTTCAGGACCTCACTCTTTTTCCCGTCAGGCACTTCGCCGGACACCCGCCCTTGCTCACCTTCTTATCTCTGGTCCGAACCTCGCCGTAGAAGTCCAGTGCCTCCTGGGCCTTTAGGAACTTGCCGCGGTGCAGCAGGTACGCGCATATCATCACACCGGTGCGCCCTTTTCCCGCCTTGCAGTGGATGGCAGCTACGTGATTATCGTCCTCGCTTAGCCACTTGTCAAGGTCTTCACAAAAGGGCTTAATGAGCTCCAGCTGTGGAGGATTATGGTCCTCAAAAGGGTACTGGGCCACTACAAGGACAAAAGAAACACGGAGATCCTTTAATACACAGGTGGACCAACAAAAAGAGCTGGTTTTACAACTTGACAGTTGATTACGATCATTGTTTCATTCAATGTGAGAATTCTACAGTAGGAGCAGGCTTCAATCTTTTCTTTTTTTTTGTTTTGAAGTGTGCTGGGCCAAATTTAGATTAATCAGAATCGGAGAAAAGGCGCACTAAAGAAAGCCCTACGCGGACATGTGCTGTATGTAGGATTGTTGTTTGCAAAGTGTGGCCTTCTCTCCTTTTCTGTATCATTCAGTATCATTACTTACCACGACAATTAAATTTGGAAGCATCATAATTTCTTTCAGCGCATCTAAGGCAAGGAAGAAAAGTACAAAACATCAGATATATATTCAGATACACATACAAAACCTGCATTGCATGTAAATATAGACAGACACTCATTCAGACACTGTAGATGCGTTCAGGCTAATCAAGATGCAGGGGGAAGCCAATCCTCATATAAAATAGTGTCCCTTGCCTGACCACATGGAACTGATAAGGCTGCATTACAAAACTTTTCAGTCACCAAAATGAAAAAAATGGATAGAGGAAAGTTTCTCCCCTCCCCTTCTCCCCTTTGACATAGTATTTACAACTTGTATAGAAGCTTCAATTGCATGCATTGTATACTTACAGATTATAGATTTTATAATGATTTTTATGCTTGGAGTCTAGAAACCTGCAGAGACAAAGGAAGAAAATAGTGACAGTTAACATTTGAATTACGCAATGTTTACTATTCTTGGTATCAGACATGTACATCCTCTAAAAACACCACTAAGTATCCTACACCTCATCAACACTTGTTACCGCAGTGAGCATGAAGATAATAATCTCAACCTCTGACGTCAAGAGTGGCATTAGAGAAATGCAAGACTAACAGACAGATGTTTACATCTGTCTTTGCGAGTCCATCTACTGTATGTGTGTCATCACAAATAAATATGTAAAGAGACCATGGGTTTGCGAAAGGCAATATATATAAACGTTATCATTTATTATAAAAAGAGAAAAGTCTATAAAAAGAGTCAAAGAGAGTCATGTTACAACTGCAGAGGAATTAGCCCCATGTTAAAGAAATCTAAGAGAACACTAAATCACAAGGTGTACATAACTTGACTGGACCATCTTCTAATTTAAAAAAAATCTTGTGTATGGTTTGGTTGCTTCAGATCAGTAGATTGTTTTTAAGGAGACAAGCGACCAAATTGAGGTTATCATAGACTTTTAGATGTGTCCTCGTGGTGCAGATAGGGAGACTTGGCATGCCATTGTAGATAACCATTTGGTTTTGTTTACGGCTGCCAGACTGATTTCAGTAGTAAACAAATAATTAGATGAATTTCTTCTTGGAAGATTGGAGACGAGATAAGACGAAATGTGAAATAAAAACGGTGTGACGTTACCCTTGGGGTTGGAGCGTTTTTTAGAGCCGTCTATTTTTGGAGAATCTGATAGGGAGGAGAGAAGAAGAGGACTTACCGTACGACATCGTCTATGTTGTTTCTGTACACCCCCTCGATTCTCTGGGCAGGAAAGCCCATAGCGATTATGTTTGGATAAATATCTGAGTGGCCGTTAAGGAAAAGCACAGTGAGTAAATGGATTGCTGGATGTCCGAGGACAAAGCAAATAAACATGTCAAATCTCAGGTCACAAGAGGTATAAAAATAAGTATTTTCAAAACAATACTGGTTTAACAAACAATAGTTCTACAGAAATTAATGGGCACAATCATAGATGCATCCTAACATTTTTTCAACCCAGGATACCTTAATGCAAGAGTTACTGCTTCCAAGAATTCAAATTTGTAGAAAATCATTACAGAGAAAACTACTGCAACTTCTTGGAATGCATTCTTTAATACGCAATTTTCAAAATAATAAGGGTCTGGCTGGTCCACTGTTTGCCCTAACAGTCTAACTGCATCCCCTGGATACATCAGAGAGAGCATTTTTGTATGTACAATTGCTATGATTGTACAGTAGGCCATATTGCTTCACAGATCCACAGATTACAAAGCCACAGACACACATAACAAGACCACACAGCCACACATAACTAATGTCATCACAGCAGTGGGTCTGATTCACACCAGGTGAACTTTGGACAAGGATTGCTGCTGACCACCCACAATGTCCAGAAGACATGTTGAAAAGGAACCTTATCAGTGGAAGCACGTAGTTTTGCAATGGATTGTGGGACATCGATTGAGCAACAAGTTGGCCCGCTTGTAAAACATCCATGTCTAACACAGCGCATGTTTGGATGCCAATTTCTAGACAGTTTATTTCTGCCGAATGATTTTTCCCCCCCAATTCCCTCCAATTGCCCTCTTTTTCCCCTCCAATTGCCCTCTTGTTCACATGACCCGTCAACAGAGGACATTCTGACTTTGAAGCCAATTCCAAGACTTCATATTCTACAACTTTAACAAAGATATATTTAGCTGAGCCTCAGAGCCCATATCAGCAGCTAAACTGAAACATCACGAGTCAAACGTTTCTTGACATCCAAACTCAAGACTGATCATATTGATGAAAATCTCTGCTTGCTCGATAACGTCAATGTGCCCCGCAACCAGTGCTGAAAGTAACCCGTTACAAAGTAATGCATTACTGTAATTCCACTACTTTTAGTGGTAACAAGCATGTAACAAAGTATTTGTGTAAATCAAGTAACGCAATAACAGTTACTGAAATTTACATGACTTCGTTACTTGCGTTAATCTGTTGATCTTGAATGAATGACTGCAGACAAGACGACAGACGCACATTTGCTGCTTCTGATCTAACGCCTCCCGACCTTAGCCGTGTTTCCCGCGATTGTGTGGCAAGTTTGGATTGCAGATGTATTCTTTACAGCAGCCTCCTTACATTCCTCCTTATTACGAATTTAAAAAACGCAAGAGTGCACTACAGTAACAGCGCATTGTTGTTTAGCTCTCTGCTCTTTTTCGGCTATTGCGCAAAAACCTTGTTATATCAATTTCACATTCTTACAACATAGCCACAACACAACACCAATAGGCCTACATATATAGCCTTGGCACAGGCCAGCACACATTTAACTCGAGAGGAAAATGTGGATTTCACTTACCAAATAAAAAAAACCTCCACAAATAGCTTACAGCGACTTCAGCGAGTTATTTGCACGACTGGTATGTTTACACCGGAATTGACGTCCACGGTGTTATGGATTCATTTGCCTGCGACGGAACATACAACTTCTCTCTGGAACACCTTATTTAGCTGAAGAGTAACAGGTTGAGCACCACAACCTTTTGTATAGTGTGCGACAACATCCCCAAACCCTCGGATGCGCATTAAAAATTATTTCGGTAGGTCAGTCACTTGTGCAGCGCAGGCTTTTCCCAAACTGATGGTGCTTAAAATGCTGTACAACTGTGTTCAAAGCAGGATGAGGACAACCTAAGGTTGTGTGTGTGCGTGTGTGTGTGTGTACAAAATTGAGCAGCAATAACCACTTGACCAATAGGCCATTTAACATTGTTTCACATTGCATCCCATTGAACTCATTCCATGTAGCCTACAGAAGGATTGCAATAATAATGATGATGATGATGATAATAATAATAATAATAACTTATTACTATATTGCAGAATTCAGTGTCAGTGCACCACCATGCAGTAGTAGTAGTAGTAGTAGTAGAAGACTAGTAGTAGGCAGGGTACTATTCCTCAATTTCCTGTCTGAGTCCAGAAGCAAGTTAGCTATTAAAGATTTTCAGTGGCTTTCACACAACTGGTTAGACATCTTCTTGACAGGTCAGGTCATACTAGTGCTTGTCTCTTTGTGCAAAAAAAGCATACTTGCATCCAAGCATGCAAACATGCCTCTTAGGTCTTAATGTGTCATTTTGTCTGTTGCAACGCAAACACACCACACAGGCTTATCTGGATCAAGAGGTGCACCTTACCAACACGCAGTTGGTGAAACCCCAGAGAGAGAAGCAAGTTCACAGTAAGCTCATAGCGTACTTCAGTGGTGAGTTTGGCAAGCCCCTTGCCTCACACCACTTCCTCAAACAAGTTCACAAGGTGAACCAACACTGGAACATGTCACTGATGGGTGACGTGTGTGTGTGTGTGTGTGAGTATCTACAATTTACTTCTGTAAAGGACCAGAGGAGTCATCTGGTATTCCACTAGGCTACACTTACAATGCTTCAGTGAGAACAGATTGGCAAGGAACCAGACTAGGGGGTCGACCAATTATCGGCCAGGCCGATTATTAGGGCCGATATTTAGCATTTTTATAATAATCGGTATCGGCCATTTTTTCCACCGATAAGCCGATACTGAAATCGATAAAGAATGAAACGCGCTACTTTGTCTATAAAGCGTCTCTCACTCCCTGCATTTGCTACTCTGTAGTGAAGAGCATTGTCCCGCTCACTACACTGTCTGATTTGTTAGTTAGCATGAATGCAGCCAATCAGGATCGAAGACTGAACATAGAGAAAGTTTCTCACTGAGGCAAACTAGGGATGCACGATATATCGGCGGCCGATATATTATTAGCCGATAAGTGAAAAAATGAAAATATTATCATCGGTCCGATAACTGAATTCTGGCCGAGAATTTGCGCCGATATTTTTTAAAGTCCTAATTTAGGCCTACGTAAGGTCCGTCTGGCTACGCTGAGCTAGCCTACTTGAGCTTGGTTGGCTATACTTTTTCCTCAATATAATGTCAGCGGTGTGAATGTATTTCACCACTCTAACAAAATCTGTGGATATGCGTTCATTTGGGAATCTGTGCATCTCAAAATCCTTTCGTGAATGATCCGCCATTTAACCTTAACAGAGCGGAGCTCAGCCCTATCTAGAGCCGTCTTGTGCTGGTGTGTTTGCACTTTACCGCGCTGGTCGGGGAAACAAATAAACAAACTCATTAGTGGGACGAGTACATAAGTAGGCCTAGTTCTAAGTTGTGTTTTAGTATTATATTTGCATTACTTTAGCTTGGGTTTTGTATTATTACCTAGAAATATGCTAACCATTCGTGCTTCAGTTCCAGACAGGTCATCATAATAAGTTATTAAAACCTTCGTGGCTAACGCCTTTCATTTCTGCTGCAGCAGATTGTGCGCAACAGAGTAGACGGACATAAGATACAGTCTGAGGAGTTGCAGCTTTATTCAGTTACCCGCAGTTGAAACTAAACCTAAGTTTCCATCACAAACTCAGATTTGGTCGCTATACTGTAGCTTATTCCAAGCTGAGCCGTTTATGAGCGTTTAGTCCTAAATGAAAACGATTCAAACTCTCTAGCCACTCACTCGCAATTCTTTTGATACACAATTGTCTATAAACTTGCATCACTTGCAAGTTTATAGACAGGTTCACTTAAAGGAGCCACACATACTGTAGGGCTAGGCTACTGTTATGTTGTTGACTGCCGTACTATTGAGGACTATTACGAGTTCTGTCCATTATTTGGTGGTAGGTAAAATTACTGCAATACAATTATGCTTATTAAATGCTTTCCCCAAATCACTTTTCACAATTGTTTTTCAAGAGTAATAGTATCGGTTATCGTATCTGTATCGGCCACAACAAACCAATAAATATCGGTTATCGGCCCTAAAATTCCATATCGGTGCATCTCTAAGGCAAACTGTGGACTGGGCTTCAGTTGTAGGCCTACGGAGCTATTTTTCGAAGGTAAGGTAAGGTAACCTTACATTGCTCTTCCAAAATTAATTCAGTGGAAATGCATGGATTCCAGTTTCTTCCAGTAGCAGCAACTGGAATCCATGCATTTCCCCTAAATTATTTTTGGAATCTGATCCCTTATCATACCTGTTCATTCTTACTCATTGCTCGACTTATCGTGACTAAATTCAAGATGCTTGCAAACGCTAAACTTCGTGAAGATACTGTCTGTATAAATCGTCTTGTAAGTAAACTACCAGTGCTTTTTCAAAGTTCTCAATGTCTCGTTTTAAATGTCAGGGCCCTCGGAAGTCTACCAATGAAGTGTGGAGATACATTGAGCCTCGTAAATGGGTGTAAAACAGTGATTTATTTGCATGGCTAGCCCGATGCGAAGCACCACTATTGAAAAAAGCTGTTGGTAGCATCGGCTAACTAAGCGCCAGATTTTGGAGTGCAGGGGACAAGCCGAGATGGGCTATGAGACATACGTTCACACTCGGTATCATGTTTCAATACACTTTAGGTCAATATCACACCGTAATTCTCCTTTAAATGCTTTTGAATGAAAATTTTGCAGCATATCGCCTTCACTATCTACCCCCCTTTTTGACAAAAGACATATCGGTTTTACATTTCGGTTATCGGCCTCCTGTTTTGGTAATAATTGATATCGGTATGGGCCCTGAAAAAAACATATCGGTCGACCCCTAAACCAGACACATAGAAATGACCTGCTAGAGCATACTCACGTTTGCAATGAGCCAACACACATATCAGCCTGGTTCCCCATTCACAGACAACATGCAACAGATACCGGCATGCGCCAAATCACAACATTGTTTTGATAAGTCACATCTGTGGCATTTCCAGGCACACTTATACACCCCCTTTGCAAAGAACCCCTTCAAACACTCCCCATTATAACCACATTTCCCTCTTCTCAACCCATACGACTGCTCACTTCACCCTGTGAGAAAAGCGTCTACTAAATTCCATAACTATAAGTCAACTTTAACTTTTAACTTAACTACCAGCCCAACTCCCATCCCTCCCACTCCCAGGCTATCCAGTGCGGGTCCGAACTGTACTGCAGGGCTGTGGGAGCCGGGCGACCAGATGGCCTGGGCCACGAGGACCTCTGGGACAGACCTCAGTGCTCCGCCAGCCCACACAGAGGCACCTTATAAATCACCCGCTGCCCAGGGTCCTGGTCCTGGGCCCGGGCCCAGCCACTCGCCCACTCTCTCCTTTCTCTACCGTCCACAATGCCTCTACCCCCCACACACACACACACACACACACACACACACACACACACACACGCGCCTATACAAACGCAGAGAGACGCAGAGAGACGCACAGAGATAGACACACACAGAGAGACAGACACACACATCCTGATCTCTTCCTCACCACCCCACATCCTGAGAATATCACCCTTGCTGTTGTTCTGTTCTACATCCATCCAATCCTTAAGAGTCTTGTTCTCAATCTCTTTGTTGGCCTGGCCTACTCCCCATCACACGTGTGTCTGTGTGTGTGTGTGAGAGTGTATGAGTCAGTGTGGCCGCGGCCGCATGGAGACGTGCAACAACCAGACCGCTTGCGCCACGCCAACCCCCTGCTCTCAAGGACTTTGCCCAAGCCTCAGAGCGAGTGACAATCTCTTACCGACAGGCCGTGGATTTCGAGGGAAATGAACATCGACAGTGACTAACCGGCGTGCCCAGGAGGTCTGGAAATAGACCAAGTTAAATGTTAACACAAACGTTTGGCCTCGGTGTCCAATTCCCTTTGCAAAACCTGGAGTCTTTTTCACCAGAACACATAGCCCATTCAGAGTCGTTTTCCTCTGTTCTTGAGCACTTTTTTAGAGGCTCTGTTGTAAATCATCCAAGAGCTATGACACACCATTCTAGATCAAGATCTTCATTTCTACCAACCTTATCGTTTTTTTTTTTTTTTTTTGTCTGGTCTGTTCACTTAAACCCATATCAGGCTGATCTCAAACTGAACTTGTCCCATGTCCTGCGCATACCATGTGCTTCACCACTGGACTCTCTACATATTACGTAATGTGCACCATGCTTTTTTTTGGTCAATTCATGCATTTTCACAGTCTTGCGTATATTGTAACACATGCAGTTGTAATGTGTAACACTCCATAGCTGCTGTTCAATCACATACAATGCCATACACATAACCAAAGCGGCATGATGCAGACTGTGCTAACAAGCAACATTAGCCTGTTCACCTGTATTCTAGCATATGACTGATGATAAGGTGCCTTAGAAGTGACACGTCTAAAATCAGTCAACCTTCAAGGGCTTTAACTGCACTGCAAGTCTACAGCACATAACGTCAATGACTTGAGCAGTAAAACCTGTGGCCTACATGAGGCTCAATTAAGTAGCTTTAAGTCTGCCTGCAACACATTTGTTAAATTATTACTGACATGGCACATGAATTAGACTACTATACTGCTCCAACTCAGTGTAGGCGGTTGCCTAAGTCTTGTGCTAAGGTTAAGCCACAACCTGCATTAACGGCTTCACAGCGGGTTAAACTGTGGTTGACTCACATTCTTATTTGCTACGGGGGTGGGGACACACACACACACACACACACACACACACACACACACACAAAAAGAGAGAACAAAATGTATCCAGTTTCTGGCGTTGAGACCCATCACAAATGCCATGTTTTGCAAAGCACTTAAAAATAATCAGCAGAACATGCAAAACACTTAGTGCACTTTTTTCCCTCAGCCATTTGCCCTTACCTCACCTCCCTCAAAAAAACTGTACCATGCAGCTATGCATCTGTTCTCCAACCAACCGTCTCACCTTGCGCTTGCTCTGCCCACTCTGTGCAGAACCTACACACAGAGAATTTACAAAACTCCTCGTCGCATCAAATACCAAACGCACACTAAAAATATTTGAAAAACAGTATAACGTACGTACACGTACACGCACACCAAAAACTCGAACCAGTGTGAGGCTATTCATAGAAGATAAACAAAAACTAGGTGACAGACACATAAATTATACTAGATCTCGCATCAAGACTTAGGACCAGACACTAGACAACACACAGAACATAAGTACATAACCTAGGTGGTGCACAGGCATACATATAAGCAGTTCCATAGGTATGCAAAACTACAACATCTCTTCTTCCTCTGTTTTGATACGCTTAAATGCAAAGCCTCAAACAGCAGAAATTAAACTGTACTCTGTGTGTGGGCAAGTTTAAAGGCAATATGCATATGTCCCAACATATCCTAGTCGCTTTGGTTAAAAAAGCGTCAGCCAAATGTAATGTAATGTAATGTAATGTAATATCCTTCTAGAAGTATAAATGTACAAAAACACACTCACTCTCTCTCACTCTAAACCAGAGCATGGTGAGGTGATTCAGAACCTGTCATGTGTTCTTTCAAAGCCAGCTGGTGATACATCTCTGATCATGGTTGTAGATAGACTGGTGCTATGTTATGACATCACTCAAGGTATGCCAATAGGAAATAGTTCAAAAGGAAATAAATATACAGCAAGGCATCAGTGTCTTCTGTCAAGACACTGATGTATACATACACTGCTCAAATAAATTAAGGGAACACTTCAATCATACACTGGATCGGTACTCTGACACTATTTGGTTCTGAGCACAAGTAAAACTTTTGAGGCGAGTGTTTTATTTTGCAAGCACTGTCAGACATTGCGAATGTAGTTTGAGAACGGAGAAAAGGGTGGAAGGTTTCAAAAAAATATGTTTTAACAATTGTGGAAAACTGTGTTCCCTTAATTTTTTTGAGCAGTATATTCTTACACTGAGAACTGAGTGCTAACAGCTTGGGAAGAACACTGCCTACTTACGGTCCTTTTGTACCATGCGTGTTTTCTTACCATCTTCCTACTCACACACAGAGTCAAACTGTGAGATGGGATGACAAGTTTGTCAATACTTCAACAAGCTGTGCAAAGACAACAGACCTCTCAGCCTTGGTCTATTAACTGTAGCTCAGCGCGCTAATTGACAAGACAGATATAGCAACGGCTTCATAGCGACCACTGTCAAAAACGGGAAATGATACTTTTCACATCACCTCAAAATCCAGACCGTCTGGACGTCAAAAGATTCACAGGCAGACCAATGTGACAATGCATGTTTACCACCGGAGAAGAAGCAGCTGACGCACATTTTATATAGTTAGGTATGGAATTAGGCTTATATCAGTAACAAGCAACTGCTAATGGGCAATATATGCATCACCCATTTGTAGTATTATGACAAAAGTGTGTCCCAAGGCATAGCCAGATACAACATCCTGAAAGTTAACCTGAAGCCTGAATGTTTGAGCGCAACTTTTTGTACAAGGGAGGCCTACTGCTGACACTAAAAAGCACCAAAATGTAAAGAGACAATTATGGATATCTGTACTCAAACCACTCTACCACCAAACACCACAAATGTGTGTGTGGATTTATGATGGCAATCTGGGAAAACGCTTAGTGGGGGATATTCTTAGTCCTTCAGTACATAGGGCAATTATATGCATGGCCATAACAACAGAGGGGACTTGAAGCTTAAAATCACAAGCAACTTCTTAAGACAGATGTTCAGACATTTATTTCACTGCCTCCTATGAGAATCCCTTGTCTCCAATGACACAACCATACCAAACTGCCAAAGTGCTGGTAACCATTACTGTGACCGAACCAATGGACATACATAACATAATATCAATATGGTGTTCATGCCATGTACAGCCTACCGCTCAATAATGATTCAACACACAGAGATGAGTCCAATAAGACACTAACACACTTGCCAAATCACCATTTCACTGACTGCTTCACGGTGCACAGACAAAAGCAAAGGCTTATTGTGCTAAAATGGTACAGAGCAGGACTTTCTTTCATGCTGTAGCACCTGATTCATGTAGTTTGATAGTGTATCATGGTAAAGACACACAGAGTCAAAATCGTCAGTTAAAGCAGCAACATCGGCTTGGCAACAGGAAATTGAGAACACATTCAAATCCACACATTATGGTGATGCTATACAGAATTACTTGTGCCCATCTTACAGCACACAAGTGCAGCCACATCTTTGTCACATCCATCATTTTCACTGCACTTAAGGACAAAAACCCTTTCCTGGACATGACTACAGCTGCAAAAGAGTATTCACATACGTAAAGAATTATATGTGTACTCCATCTAGCCTATTAATCTGACCACGTACATGAACAGCACCAACATTACATCATCACCATCCAAAAAAATAAATAAATAAATAAATAAATAAATAAATAAATAAATAAATCGACCAACACATGATATCCATATTTTTTCAAGGGAAATAGCCGACTGACTGTTAGTAGCCTATTGTCGATGCAATATGTAATCCAAGTGCTATATGACCCATCTCGCAAGCCCCCCCCCCCCTCCCCAGCTGGGATGCTATTTTCTGCGAGTTGATGATGCAATGGTTCTTTGTGTAGCTGGCCATGATTGTCAATTTCCATCTAATCCAATGCATTATGTAGGCCATCATATTTGAACGCACCATAAAATATAAACCATTAGTTCAACCTCCTGCGCATTACTTCAGGTAATGCATAGAATGAAATATTTACTTATACACAACATATGAAGCTGTTTGACTACAAAAAAAAAAGTCCTTCACAAATGGCATATGAATTGCTAGACATTTTCAAACATAATGTGGGCTGCTGAATAGAGAATCTGATTTGGAGCAACGCATCTCTGAAGACTACAGCCTACAGTACTCCGAGCTGTCAGATAAGACTGGTCCCTACAATTGGCAGCTACCTCACCACAAGTAGACCACAGCGTTAAACGACTTCAGATTTCAACCCTTCAGATAAGCTAGGGCTGTGTTTCTGCCTTACCTTATCATACAACCAGTACTACCAAGTTCACATAGTTGACATGTCACAATCAAGCATTAATGTAGCTCAGTCTGCGAGATAGGCAGATCACTAACCAAATTGATGAACATACATTAACGTTACCTCTCTGGCTCCTGTTAAATCAAACCAACAGTATTAGAGAACGCTGACAGCACTGATAAAGCTAGTAGGGCTAGCTCCAGTAACGATAACCATTCGGGAAAAGCCATTAGGTGAGAAAGTTGGGTATTACCTCCTCATGGAAATAACGTAACGTTAACGTTACAGTCAACGTTACGTTACAGCTAGATAGTGTTAGATCAAAAATAAAGACATTTCAAAAGAGGATACAAGTCAAGTCCAAGTCAAATCCATCTTCCTGGTATCTTCTCTTGTTTCTACTGACAAACTCCTTTATTATCGCAGCCATGGTTCTGGCAGGTGTCCTTGGGTTTGCCAGTTTACTATAAAGTACTGTGTTTTATTAAAATGCCTTTGCTTGGTTGATTTCGCTGTCCCGTTGAAGTCAATGGTTATGTTAGCTAGCTCTTGCTAGCTAACTGACGTTCAGGGCTATTAACGTTAGCTAGAATGGCTTCTGCTGCTGGCTCATAAAGGAAGGCCACCGCAGGCCCGGCTTCCAGGATCCCACAAACTGGCTTACAATCCTCCAAGTGAAAAGGTAGACAATCCTCCAAGTCTCGCACCGCAATAATTTGAAAGCACGCCAAGTCTCTGAGACCGTCGCAGCCGCCGTGATTGAGCTGCAAAGGCGGAGAGGATCCTCTCCGACGGTCCAAAGCCAGAACTATGACAGACGACTTGCACACACGTACCGTGGCTCTGGATAGCGACTGGCTAGCTGGCTAGCTCCATAGTTAGCTAGCACGTATATTTTTAAAAAATTAAAAAACGAATTTACGCTAAAATACCTCCCATCGAATCATCCACGGTCATAAAATTCCAACAAATTTCGGGGTTGATTGACAGCCTCCACCTTGATGATGAAAATGTGCTACTGTATTTCTGACGAAATCATTTTCAACGATTTTCCATGCATGTCCCCTTTCCTTTTCTTGTTTCTCCGCTGCTCTCAAACTTCCATCATGGCTTCCCATAGAAAAAGGTTAGATTTGGTCCCATTCGGTCTCAGTGCTCCTCCGCGAAAATAGTTCCCTTAACAGTACGTTCTCGGGTATAGTTATGGAAAGATGATGACAGAAATCACGTGTTTCTTAAATACTTATGGAAATGGATACATTGAAGTATCTGAGCCACAGACAATCTGAATGAGACGTAGTTTTACATTAATGAGATTTCTCATCGATGGCGGAGGGACATTTACGCAACACACGCGATCTCATTTCTCTCCCAGAGTCACGTGTCCGCAACTGGGGAAGTTTCCAATATTTTATCTGATTTTCACACATTTACCGTAACGCTTTATTTGCAACATTCATTGTGTGCTATGCCATTGTCTTGCTTTTTATGTCCCCCTTTTATATTGTAACTTATGCAATGATGGTAGTCGAATCATAACTAAGTTATGAAATAGGCTTACTAGTTAATTGTGAAGTGACTGATTTCTATGGGATATCTGCGACTGTTATTTCAAATGCTTCATTTGACTAACCTGCAATGGGAGCCAGGAAACTAGAGAAGTGCTTACGCAAGCAGAAAAAAAGTAAGCCAGTGCGCCAACTCGTAGGCCTAATGGCGCTGGTGTGATTTCGCTGTACTGCTCTAGTTGTCAGTAAAAAACATTAATTTAAGTGCGGGATATACATCACATATCTGTACTGTAAAGTGTGTGCTTGACAAACGATTTTTTGCAATCTGCATAAGTTGCTCTTTTCCCCTTTAGTAGGGTGGGACAGAGGTGGAATGTTTTAGCCGTGGCAGAAAGTCAACTATCGATTCGACAGCGCCATCTGTCTGGGACACAGAGCTAGATTTCCTAGACCTAGACGTCATTGGTGTGGAGTGTGTTAACACCTATGGTAAACACACGTTTTGGAAAAAAATAACGTAGGTTTTGTCATATGTGCGGGCAGACACAATGTAGTCAAGTAAACGTGTCATTGGAGTCACACACACATAACTTAAATCAGACATATCGAGGCCACTGTGTTTATTGTCACAGCAGGCAAATCCTTCAAGCATACCAACATCATGACCTGTAGGCTATTCAGGTTGACAGAAAGTGTTCAATAAACACAACTGTACTGTATGTCATTTGGCTATGTGGGAAGAAGGCATTGATAATCCACATTGGCATGTGGTTAAATGTCATCTGCAGAGTTGACCTATTAAGACCTAGACACAGTCTAGACCAGAACCCCAACCCCCGCAGTGTCATGATGTGTAGGCCAGACCCACTTTCACACTACCAAGAAGCCGGACTCTCCAGTCATCTCTAACCGAAACTGCAACCAGTGTTGTAGAGTATGAGGCCATTTTAGAATATTAAAACACTTTTTGTGAGAAATATGACAGGCTTGCAATACTCCACAGCTATGATGTTGGTAATAACCAAAGGTCCACTTTGCTTATTGTTTCATTCCAACAAAGATTGCCTGTTAAGCTTTTATAATGATTTCCATATTTGTATTACACTGTATTATCACTCAGAATGAAGTACAGTTAGGCCCTATTATCCTATAAGTTATGTCTTGAATTATGCTGCTTGCTAATCTAGGTTTAACTGCAGCTGTAATTATAATTAGTTATTGAATAGTTACTTATAAAATACAGGCATGACATTTTTGGAAGAATAATATTTTAGATACAACTAGGCCGCTTTATCAACCGTCTCTGCTACTGTCTGTAAAAGCCTACGTCTGAACTAATGAATCATCCCGCTCCGGTACTTCAGATGGCGCTACAGAGGCAAAAGGTGAAAGAGTGACAATTTTGACAAGAAGGAGCAGTATTGCGGAGGTGAGTGTCAGGCAATCTCTTGCATCCACAGTTGGCGAAAAGGAAGAGCTTTTTATACACTGAATGTATGTGATACTTAAATATAGTTTGAGATGAACGCGGATGTTTTCCCCAATAAGACAATTCTGGGTTAGCTGAACTAATGACGTTCTGTAATCATCCGAAACTGGTAACTGGAAGGTCAATTGTAGCTAATATGAGCTAATATGCATTCGTTGCTAGCTAGCTAATGCTAGGGAATTTCATAATACTTCTAGCTCACTCTGTTCAAGCATGTTATGGCGAACTAGAAACACAACAACTTGTCGATACTCAGGTATGGCTGTAATGGCAAAGCTGTTGTTAACAAGTTGAAAAGTGTTGTCTTGTCGAACGACTATTTTCCAAACGCTAGTAATCCACAATTCAAATGCTAACGATAGCAAGGCACAAGTCTAACCTGTGTTTACTGGCAAGTAAGTTAACGTTATCGACTTTGGACACTAGAATTTAATGCAACTGAACTATCCTTCGATACTTCACTTTCGACCAACACCTGGGGTTTCTCGTTGTGTGTTGTAATACTGAAGGAATGTGTAATAGTAAAGGAAATGAAAGTGAAATGGAAGCTATAGCAAACACAAACTGGAACTGTGAGCTTTGTACTGTGTCATACCAGGGTCAATGCAGTGCTTATTTGTGGTATTAAAAGAAGAACGGGTTCATAATTTGCTGAATTATAAACGAACGTAAACGTCAGGTTAAACTCTCTTTATTAGACATTGTATTTTTTGAACTTTCAATTGTATCAGTTACTACTGACCTGTTAACATTGTACTGTGTTGATAGCTGTTTCTGTTCACCGTACCTTTTTTGTTGATTCTTTATTTACCTCACAGAGAGTCCAGGTCAGCCAAGATGGTTCTGAAGGAGATTCCAGCAGATAACATTGCCAGACCCTTGGGTCGCAATGAAGTAATTGGCTTACTTTTCCGTCTGACCATCTTTGGTGCAGTCACCTACTTTACCATCAAATGGATGGTGGATGCCATTGACCCAACCAGAAAACAGAAGGTTGAAGCACAAAAACAGGTAAGAAAACTATTCAAACTATTCTGCAGTTTTTGGCTATCTAAAATATTATGTAACTCATACTGTGCTCGCACAACTGCTTACTATACTGCTTATTACACTGTCAATAGTTTGGACGTGATTTTATCGTATGCCGTCTTGGTTGTTAAATGTCCAACTGTACTTTTGTGTAGGCGGAGAAACTGATGCGACAGATAGGTGTCCAGAACGTGAAACTCTCTGAATATGAGATGAGCATTGCTGCCCACCTGGTGGATCCTCTCAGTATGCAAGTAAGATGAAGACGTATACCTATTCTCTTTCACTTTGTCTCATGAGAATTCATAGGCAGACAAAACCTTGCTTGTCTGCAGTTGTATGACTTGCCTTTTGTGATGATTGGTTGTATGGACTTGTAAGCCACTCTTGTCTGCGAAGGAATGCATCAAGGGACTGATTGTTGCGAAATCATACATTGCCACTATCATATTGTTTTATGATTTACAATTAATGCTTTCCTATGGTCAACACTGTATCGTAACATAGGAATTGGAATTAAGCACTGATCATAGCAAGGTTCTGTGGGGCAAGATATTCAATTCTGTCCTGTGTGAACAGATCACATGGAGCGACATTGCAGGTCTTGATGAGGTGATCACAGAACTGAAGGACACAGTCATACTGCCTATCCAGAAGAGGCACTTGTTTGAAGGCTCCCGCCTCCTTCAGCCCCCGAAAGGTGAGCAGCTCTAAGGGACACTGGAGGCATGTGAAGTAGGGCTGAACGAGAGATTTCTCTGACAGATATAGTGATTGTGATTTGATATGTGATATCTATTATGTACATATCTGGATATGAAATCACCTGTAGTGACATTTTAGTCATACTGCACAGCCTTATACCCATGTAAGTTAACTATGGGTAAGGACTAAACCCTCTAAAGGAAGAGCAGTATATGGATGGCCATGTGGCATGATGGCCACACTTTGACTTAACTTGCCTAGGTTTGTCCCTAAACCATGCACCTGAAATTCCCACAATATATGCGCTGATTGTTATTATTCTTATTGTTCTGTGAGAAAGCATCTATGTTTATCAAAAGAGTATATATACTTATACTTATACTCTGCAAGATTTACACCTTTATGAAGCCAATTTGATGGTAAACGAACGTGCATAGCTATACAGCATAGACGTAGCGTGTCCCTACCAAGAAAACCAGCCATGCAACTTCCAAGAGCGGTGCCCCGCCAAAACTCCTGAGAATCGTAAAACATTACCTTGTCAGTAGATATAGCTCCAAAGTTTTTGCCTGTTGTTAATCCTTCACCTGCGCAACAAAAGCATACAAATACATACATAAATACATTGTGATTCTAAAGGGAGCTCTAAACTTGCCAAAAATACCTAAACCTGCATAGTACAGTGGGGAGAATAAGTATTTGAACCCATGCTAAAATTGACTAAAATGCTCATTGGGTTCAATGCAAATCAAACCAGCTAATAGGCTAACTGAAAAACACACCATGCCAATCTCTAGGTATGGTGAAGGGTATGTGATGATGTGGGGCTATTTTAATTCCAAAGGCCAAGGGAACTTTATCAGGATGCATAGTATCCTGGATCCATGAAATAAGTGGCCTTTAAAAATAAAAAAATCTGCCTGCCTCTATGGGAATTCAACATAGGGGTCAAATACTTATTGCCCCTGTAATTTAAGGAAGAACATTTATTTACATTACATTACAATACATTCTTCATTCACTAAGAAAATTGGTGTCCTTAAAGGTTGGATTTTTACTATTTGTTTTAATTAAGGCATTAAGATCAATTTCTAACAGATGTTTTTATATTTTTCTTTTTA
Organism: Alosa alosa; assembly: GCF_017589495.1. NCBI lineage: Eukaryota > Metazoa > Chordata > Actinopteri > Clupeiformes > Clupeidae > Alosa > Alosa alosa. The sequence continues at coordinate 16,064,497 of NC_063210.1, read as the reverse complement.
GTCAACTTTAGCATGGGTTCAAATACTTATTCTCCCCACTGTATACCTTTAAAAAGCCTGACATGGATTATTAACTAACTGGCAAAACAGTGTAGCTTATAGCTGTGTAGGATCTGTGTGACGTGACCAAGGTTATGTCCTGTTATATAAGCTTATACAAGCTACAGTATATTCTACATGTCGGGAGATGGCATGGTCTATTAATAACCTCTGTTCTTATTGATGTGATGGTATCAAGGTACTGGTAACTTAGCGTGATTGGCAGCAAGCTTTAGCTCAACTAGAACCCCATTACTTATGTACCACCAGAGACACGGGTTTACTAAGTTCATGACAAGAATTGCTCAAACAGTGGAACAGTTGACCTCAATACTACGACCCCCTACCTATGATATACTTAGAACTTTAGAACTAAATTACATAATATGATTTTAGTGCAGAGACCCAGTGGAGCACTGAGTCGCTAGCTAACTAACCAAACAATGTTCCTTTTGAAGGTGTGCTTCTTTACGGCCCCCCTGGCTGTGGTAAGACCCTGATAGCCAAAGCCACCGCCAAGGAGGCTGGCTTCCGCTTCATCAACCTGCAGCCGTCCACACTGACAGACAAGTGGTACGGCGAGTCCCAGAAGCTGGCTGCTGCCGTCTTCACCCTGGCCATCAAGCTCCAGCCCTCCATCATCTTCATTGACGAGATCGGTAAACAAGCTTACATCGATGCTTACATGTTGTTCCTTTCAGTTTATTCTTCTTTAAAAAAAAAAAAAAAAAAAAAGATCAGCTTACAGTGTCCCTGTTGTTTTTCCATTATGGATTTCTCATCAGAGATCAGTAAAGCTCATCCCATCCAATACCATCCTATCTTCTGCTAGATAAAAGATAAACTATGCAGCATCCTATCTTGTCCTAGGGTATCCTATTTAGGATTAGACTATATGTAATGATGACCGTAATGATAAGAGTGTACATCTACATGTACAATGTCAATAGCAACAGCTGAAAGTCAATTTGTATTATATTGACAGCTGATGATTAGAAATCTGTTTTTCAAGGCCAGGGGTTTGATTTAGGAAAATATCCTTATTAACACTAAAAAGTTCTGCACATACTTGACCTATAATCGGTTTTTGAATAAATTTTGGGCAGCTTGTGTTGCGTCTCTGTTGACCTTTTGATCTCTGTGTTTGCCAGACTCGTTCCTCAGGAGCCGCTCCAGCTCGGACCATGAGGCCACAGCCATGATGAAGGCCCAGTTCATGAGCCTGTGGGATGGCCTGGACACAGACTTCAACTGCCAGGTGCAATGAACGCTGCAGCTCACCTGTTTTACCAAGTGTTTTTGAGCTCACCTGGTAACACAGGATGCTTATAGCACCAAAGCTATGGGAATGACACGCTATCTATGGTGGACACAATCCGATTAGAAAACAGAAACCTTGTGCTGCACTATAAGTTGGTTCATGTACTAAAAAGATAAATGTACCAGTAAATGTGAGTGTGTATTGGGAGGTATAGATTGAATAGTTCTATAGGTTGCCCTTCTAAAGCAGATGAAGTTGCCTGTTTTATCTAGGGGCTAGGGTAATCATACTATTGCTATATGAAGGGACAGTGTTTGTATTTATTTAAAATATTTGCAGTCCAATAGCTTTCACACATATAATGATTTGCACATTATTTGCATGAAAGTAGCAGAAAGGGTTTTCCTAGCCTGACTCTGGAGGATATTGGAAAACAAACTAATCTACTGCAGGTGTCAGATAACTAGATAACACAAATGCCATTCTTCTCTTTCTCTCATCTCTGTGCGCTGTTGTCTCTGTCCAGGTCATTATCATGGGAGCCACCAATAGGCCCCAGGATCTGGACTCGGCCATTTTGAGGAGGATGCCCACCCGCTTCCACATAAACCTACCTGTGAGTGCCATATGCTGATTCTTCAGTATGTGTTGGATGAAAGAAGGTGGTTAAGGTTCTTACTTTTTTTCTATACCTTCCAGAATGTCAGACAAAGAGAATCAATCTTGAAGCTTATCCTGGAAAATGAGAATGTAAGTGTCAGTTTCATTTCAAAACCCTGTTTTGACAATGTTTGGCTATTAAAATCCTCCTATCTGCGTAGCCTCCAAATCATACCTTGACGGTAATAATTGTGTTTGACCATTTTGTTTCTGGTCCAGGTGGAACCGATCGTAGACCTGTGTGAAATTGCCCGGGAAACGGACGGCTTTTCAGGAAGTGACCTCAGGGAGATGTGTCGGGATGCCGCGCTACTCTGCGTACGAGACTGCGTACGCAACAGCACAGCCAGCACCGGCCAAAGGTATCCATAGCATCTTTTACTCCCCCACCCACACCCCATTGAAGAGGTTAAAATCACAGGAGCTCCTTTAATGAACATCAGAGGAAGAACATTTTGTAATGTTTTTCACTTCTGAAATATATATATATATATATATATATATATATATATATATATATATATATATATATATATAATTTTGTAAGCTTTGTGTAGGTATGGTTTTCTTGTTCCGTAAGTGTGTAATAAGGATTTACATTTTTAAGGAATTGTGGTTAAAATGACTGTCCTGGTTAATATGAATTACCACACTTTTACATTCTCCTCTGTCTCTCACACTTTCTCCCTCTACCTCACCATCTCTTTCTCTCTCTCTCTCCCTCATGCAGTAGTCTAGAGGAGGACTTCATGCGTCCTATTCAGCAGCAGGATCTGCAGAAGGCCATCAAGAAGATGAAGAAGTCCAAGACGGCCGGGGGACAGACTGTCCTCCTGCATGCCGCACTGGACTAAAGTTCCCCTGAGGACAACCGTCCCCTGTCCTCTCACCGGGAAAAACCTCTACGGTCTACGATTACCTTTTTTTTTTTTTTTTTTTTTAAAAAAAAGGCATATGTATATTTTTTCCTCATATCATACTGGGTTATGGTCTTTGTCACTGGACTGGCTTTTTGTCAAGTAGCCATATGTGTCTCCTTATGACAGTTGGAGAAGGCCTTTGGCTTAACGCCTTTTATTGTCCTCCTCCCTCATCTTTGCCATCCAGCTATTAAATATAGCTTTTTTTGATACTGTAACATCAGTCCAGATATCCTCTTTTTGTTGAAGTGTTTGGATATTCATGAAATTCTTACCGTTTCATGACTTCTAGAATGCTGTGAACATTGTTAAACTGCGTTGACAGAGAGGTGTCCCATTGTTGGTCATTGTGTGTGAACGTATAAGTCTACATTTACATCTCTCTACATGCATGTGGGTACCCTCTTCAGTTAGGGTCTAAAAGAGGTGATACATTCATAATGTACCAAGTCCATTTCATAGATGACAACAGATTATGTTTGTGTGTGTGTGTGTCAAGAAAACAAATTGTGAATTTTATGCATCCTAATATTGGTGGAGATTCCTATTGTGTTTGATAACATAAGGATCTTACTTGAAGTGCTTTATAAAAGTTTACATTGATTATGGCCTCTTAGTCTCTAGACAGAGAGTTGGTCCAATGTGTAACCCAGTTGAACATGTTGATAGTATATTGCTAGTGCAGTATTTATTTCTTGTGATGAGTGTCTGCCCAGCCACTAGAGGGAAGCATTGCAGATGTTTTGTACATGTTTTGCTTCCAATTTTTGGTTTTGCTTTACATTGTTGACATACCACACTACACACACACACTTACTCACTGTCTAACATTGGATAGAACACAGACCTTCAAGGAAAATATTCTTCAACTGTAAGATATAGTTTGTATTGCAGACTCCTGTTTGATATGCTTTAGTGAAATTACACTGAGTGGGACTTAGTATCAGAGAATGGGTGTGGAAAAATGATCACGTTTCTGACTCTGGTGGAGTCTTGTGTAAATATCAAATTTATTGAGCAGATAAAGTTGACGCTGAGTTCACTCTGACGAGAATTTGTTTATCAGTTGACTGTGTGTTTTTTCCTTTATGTGAGACAATTTTAAATTTAGAAATCATGGTATCTTAAGTTAATGGTAATAAATAAGTGATAAAAAGTTGCAGTTTGTCATTCGCTCTTGTCATTCATACATGTAAGACTTCACATATAGTATTGGTTAAACCTTTTAATTGACATTTGATTCTGATCATCCACACCTTGAACACATTACCTTCACCTGGATGACTGTGGAATGTAGTAAAAAGGAGTGACACTCTCACATGAACTTTTGTTAAGATGCCTCATAACGTTCACATTAAAGATAGGACAACATTTCAGTAATGCAGGACAGTTAAGTAACCATTTAGGAAATCAATAAATATGCTGTTGCATTTTTTCAGGCTGTGACCAGAAGCCAATAGGAAAATCCAATAATCTTTGTGTTTCAATGAAATTGTGCATATATATTTTTTTTTAAAAATAAAACACCCAACATCCATTCAATAGTATTTTTTTCACAGTTGATGCTCCTCCAATCCAACACACATACTTTTGCATATTAATTCATATCAGAAGTAAATACTTGTGCAGCATTACATATTCTTTGTGACAAAGATGAAAAATATCAATTTGATTCATCTTAGGAGCACCCTAAAAAGAGACAGTAATAGATGATATCACAGCTAATGGACAATTGTAGACATTGGCTTGTACATTTCTGTTTGTTTGATAGATTTAGAGGATCTGACATTACTGCTATTGTGTCCTTTCGCACACGAAGACCCACCTACCCATGAAGTGGAGAAAAAGGGAGTGAATATCCACCAAAAAACATGGGTGGAAAAAAAACAAAAAACAGTAACATGTAATTTCCTCTTAAAATCCACTTTCACATATCACGTTCAAGTTGGCACCTTGAATGCACATGCTTTGTTTTGAAGAAGGCACAACATTTTTTTTAAGTATATTTGTTGTAAGAAGCCAGTTTTGACACTTTATGTAAAAAACTACAGATAATTTATAAAACTAAGGAACGTTTAAAACTTGTAGTTAAAATATCACATTTTCTGTATCTCATTAAGGCAGGGTTGTCCAATCTTATCCAAAAAAGGTCGCATGGGAACGCGCGATACTCGTCAGCTGACGCACAAAATTGCCAGATCCTTTGTAAAACAAACTGGCTACAACCATGCCTTTATGAATACGACTGAACACCCCCACTTTAAGGCATGTAGCATAAACTATTCCTCTACACACTAATCGATTGTATTAAAATCCAAATAAAATATAAAATATGATTTTCTCTCTCTCTAGCCACTTACATTATGTACATTCTGCATTCAGACTTTAAACGGGTGTGATGAACAAGCATGACTAATTTCTTTTCTCAGGTGCAGAGAAGACCACAAGGTGAGAACACTGACATGTTTCACTGTGAGGGAGTAACTGTAATTTTCGGAATTGTATGAGAAATACAGTACTATCCTTTGCAGAGTTTTCCGTTCTGTACAAAAACACTTAGGGGGCATGGTAAAATACAGGGGGACAAACAGAGAAAAACAAAGAAAAACAGAAAAGAAAAACTAGCAGCCAATATGTCACATCTCAGAGTTGTGCACATGGGAGAGCCCTGTCTGAATGCAGCCTTTGGAATAAAACATGCCCCAGCTCACTGGTCTTTCTGCAGAGAACCGTAGTACTCGGTGAGAACCTTCCAGGCTTTGGGAGCCATGAAACCGTCGGGTGGGTTCTCTCCACTCCTGGCCAGCCTCCTCATCTTGGTCCCCGAAATGAACTCAAACTCATCATTTCTAGAACAACGAAGCCAGAATAGAGAACATTTAATTGGCTGAAAAATGACTACAGCCAGGAGTGTAGGCTAGGCTAATTTACTGACTGAAATCAGGAAAAAAAAAAAAAAAAAAAAAAAAAAGGAAACATAAATACTGCTTTCAATGTACAATTGTTATGATGACAAAAAACAAAACACCTATTAAAACACATTTACATGTCTGTGTAAACCACAGCAAAAAGAGCACATCCATGGCCTTACCGTTCTTTGTCATAGAAGTCCATGGCCTTCTTGACCTTGTTATAACAGGCCACGCGGAAGGGAATGATCTCGACAGAGGTCAGGCCTGGTGCCATGGTGAGCACCTTGCCCCCGTGAGTGGGCTCATACATGTCCTGCTTGGTCTCGGGGTGAGGCATGCCAGCGGGGTCGCGCCCGACGATGTAGAAGTTGGCGCCGGCGATCATGCGGGCCCTGCAATGCCACTGCACCTGCCAGGGGGAGCAGAAGAACGCTGTCAGTGACCAATGTTTCCTCCTGAATGTCCACATAGGACATAATTTGAATTACATCTACATGGTGGAGTGTCTACTAAACAGGAAATTGTATTTGTTTGTTTATGGTATTTACTACATATTATGTTTTAGGGGCATGTTTAATATACGGGTATTTGCAACATTATATTATATTTTATCTTAAAGGCTCCAATTTGATTAAAATGAATCAACATTTATCGAAGGCTGATATTGATAACTAAGAGCTGGCTTAGTGTGCGGTGTGCAAAGACCATTCAAAATCCATGATCTGTGTTACAATACACTGTATACACAAAAACACACGGACATGGACATTGTGGTCGCAGCACACGACACATGAATAACACACCTCTGTTGGTCCAGCATACATCATGGGTGATGGGAAAATGGCCACGATGGTGTTGGCTGGGTCCAGCACGCCCTCCTCGAGCACAGCGGCATGCTGCTTCATGCGCCAGTCCAGCGGCACGTCGTCCTCCTTGGTCCAGCCGCCCAGCGGGTGAAGGAGCAGGACCGGGGTCTTGTAGCCGCGCGCCAGGAGACGCCGCTTGGTGTCCTGCATCAGCAAGGCGTGCCCGTTGTGGACCGGGTTGCGCAGCTGGAAGGCAAAGATGGCATCTGGCAAGAAAGGACACAGAAGGTCAATGTTACTGCGCTGCCAATAACAGCAGCTGTAGCCACGGTAACGGAAATATTACTCAAAGAGTGCTGGACAGCCCTGAGCTCTGCTCAGCCCTGATGAAGGCCATGTTGGCTGAAACATGTTGGTATGATTTTATCGGTTCAATCATGAATTAGCCTATTTAAATAATGCTTTTTTAAAATAGGCTAATATTAGGGCTTTGGATCTACCTACTTTGCATAGTGTTGGATAGCCCATTTTAAATTGATAATTTTAGAATAGACTTATTTTAGTCTTCTGTATAAAAAAAAGACTCCATTGTCCTTAAACTTCTCCAAGCAGAGCTGTGATAATTGAAAGCATCTGCATGCTATTGTGCATTCTGTTGCGGTCATGCTAAAAGCACAAAGTGGTCAGGATAACAGAAGTTGATGACGGTGCATTTATCAAGAAGTTCAAACAAAAAGGTAAAAAACTAAGATGTCACATTTTGATCCATGAGGGCCTCTATGTCTCATCTTAATAGAGGAACCTAAAGGAGTCTATTCAGAGGCCTTGGATAACCACGGCCCATTTACAAGTAAGTTTAGAAATAGTTGTGTAGAACTAGTCATGAAAACCCCCTGAAGCCAAAATCTTTGTGGAATTTTTGAGGGATCTTTCATGTTTTTTTTTAGCTGACATTAGGAAACCACAGTTTAATCCCCTTGGGATAGAAGTGCTGACAGGAAGTCTGACTTTAAATGTAACATAAATACATCTGAAATCCACTCAACTGTGACCTTGACTGATATCTAAAGCTGTCCACGGTCACTCTGGCCTTCCTTGTTGACTCATACAAGAAAACAAGAGATACTAAATCTTAACTGACATTTCTGTGTTTTCCAACGGTGTGGTCATTTAAGTCCCTTATCATCTCAGAAAGAGCTTGAAATTGCATGAAATCCAAGTACTCTACAGCTCTTGAGGACTTCAGCCTTACCTGCTTTCATATCCTTGAACCTTTGTCTCAGTTCTCTTGGAGTAAGGCGGTACTGGTCCAGCCCATCGTCCCATTTGATTCGCTCCAGCACCTCCAGATCACCGCCAGCAAGCCAATCACCGCTCTCCATCACCATCTTTGAGAAAAATACAGAAGCTGTGGTTTAAAACTGCGGACCACAACAACTCTCATCCAATTAGTACAGAAGTCAAAATAATTGCAAAGCACAAAGGCCCAGAGGGAAATTCTGAACACAAATCTAAAATCTCTGGCATCAAATGCCAAGCCCGTTGCAAAAAACTCCTTGAGTTTCCTTGAGGCTGAATTAAACTGAACTTAATCCAGGCAAACAGAAAAAAATTGTTTTATTACTTTTATTATTAGCAGCCTTGATTGCTGTTAACACCCTTCCTCCTGTTTCTCATCCTGTTGTGTCTGTATGGCTCATCTTTGCAATGACCTGGCTTTTTTTCTGCCAGGTAATTTTCTGTTCATAACTGTTTCTACTACATGCTTTACTTGCTTCTCTACGTCCTTTAGAATACTACTGTGAATCATCTTGCATTGCATATTATTTGCCTTAAAAGCACTCTATAAACAAAGTTTGATTTGTTTTGAGTTGAATAACAAGTTTACTGGGTCATGCCTTGAATCAAGCGTTCCTGAATAAAATGGTCACAGTTGCCTAGATATTGTTGGACAGTGACATTCCATAGAGTACTGTTCTGGACTTTATCAGTCTGGCCATGGACATTCTTACTTTGTGGCGCCTGGAAATTTCTGCCCGAGTTTCTCTGATAACTAGAGTCAGATAAATTCACCATTTGAAGTGCCAACCACCAATTTCAATTTCTGCTATGTCTCTTCACCTCTTGCTTGCACCATGTTTGCTGGCCAGACATCTCACATGAAAGCTAGAAAAATCATGGTGTATTGATATCAAATTGCCAAAGACCCTGAGCGTTATTTATGCTCTATATTCTAACGTCCCATGGAAGTACGGGGTTCTGAAGGCAACCGCGGAGCGAGAAGACTCACCTTGATGTAGGGGTGCTGGGGGCAAGTGGTGCCCCACTGTCTGGCACAGCGCTCCTCCTTCCGATGCACGTAGAATTCGGGGTTGCGGAGGATGGCGACTCGGCGACCTCTGAACTGCAGGGCGAAGGCGGCGCAGCCGTCCAGGCTCTCCTTGTCCTCAGTGGACACAGGCAGGACTATGGGCACGGACAGGTTGATCGTCCCACCTACAAGTTACGTGACAACGTTGTTAAAGGAGCTATGTGGAGTTCTTTCAGTTTAAGACATCTTGTAGAAAATGTAACTGTAGAAATGGCGAAGAATCAACAGGTGTGAAGAAACAACAGTTTTGACGTAGTGTTCCATATTGTCCACTTAAGTTAGCTTGCAAACCAGCTAGCACCAGGCCAGCTCTAAAAGTATTAGTCATGCGACTACAAGATTCCCTGAGTTCTCACAACTATTAATGATTACCGTACCAAACCACTTTTATGATTTCACACAATGATGATATTCACAGAATAAGTTACAGAATGCATATAGTACTGTTGTTTGAACAGAAAGTGTATTAGTTTTATTAGTGCTATTTAGTAGCTGTAGTATGCATAATAAGCTTTGTATAGGCTTTGTCAGCAAAGCACTGCCAACCCAGAGTCATTTAGTCTACATTTCCAAAAAGGGTAATAAACTCTTAATGACAACATTATGTTCATATTCTGTTAGTCTCTTTGGACAAAATCATCTGCAAAATATCATAACCACATGCTGAATATAAATGTATGTAAACATAATGTTCAATATATGTTAAATGTATGTAAACACATGTCAAATGTTAGCACACCCACCGTCCAGTAGAGTGCTGAAGTGGAGGACCTGCAGGAACTCCCTCTCCCTCATGAAGCCCTTGAGTGGGGTGGCCCAGCCTTCGGCCAGAACCTGCACCCACTGGAGGTCAAGCTGCAGGGACACACAGCAGAGCAAAACTACTGAGTGGGGGCGGGGGGGGTCATTGCACGGGTGTTACCATTGTTGTATATTTGTTGTTCCCAGACTCCCTTGGAAAATAATAATATAATAATCTTTATTTATATAGCACTTTTCAAAACAAAGTTACAAAGTGCTGTACAATATCAACATACATGAAAATGCAAATAAGACATAATAATATAACAATCAAATAATATATACTAATTTAATTAGAACTTAACATACATTTTAAAAAGGAAAATAAACTTACACTGAATTAAAACTTACTGAAATAAAACGTAACACTGAAATAAAACTTAATAAACTTAACACAAAATGAAGTATATTACTTAAACAAAACTAAGGAAGGCTTGCTTGTAAAGATGAGTTTTAAGGAGGGATTTAAAAGAGCATACTGACTTGGCTGACCCATTTCATCAGGCAGGTCATTCCAGAGCCTAGGTGCCCTGACACTAAATGCTCTCTCCCCTTTAGTTTTGAGATTGACCTTAGGAATAGTTAGGAAACCACTACCAGATGATTTTAAAAGTACGCACAGGTGTATAAGGTACTAGGAGATCAGATATGTAGTTGGGAGACAGGCCATGTAGAGCTTTAAAAGTAATCAGAAGAATCTTAAAATCAATTCTAAAGCTTACTGGGAGCCAGTGCAGTGAGGCTAAAACAGGAGTAATGTGATTACAGTACTTTGTCTTAGTAAGAAGCCGGGCAGCTGAATTCTGAACAGTTTGAAGTCTCTCTATAGATTTTTGGTTCAGACAAGAAAAAAGACTATTGCAGTAATCCAGGCGTGAAGAAATAAATGCATGTATAATGGTCTCAGTGTCTTTAAAAGTGAAGATGGAACTAATCTTGGAAATATTTCTGAGGTGATAGAAACAAGACTGTATGAGCTTTGTGATGTGACGTTCAAAGCTTAAATTACTGTCAAACCAGGCACCAAGATTCTTTGCAACAGGTTTTACACAGTCTAAAAATTGAAAGGGACCTAAGGATGGTATCATTTGTTTCACTATGTGCTGGGATCCAATGATGAGGACTTCTGTTTTGTCAGAATTCAATTGGAGGAAATTGTTTGACATCCAGTTTTGTATGTCACAAAGACATAGGAACTAATGGGCAGGTACAGCTGTGTATCATCAGCATAGAAGTGGAAGGAGACACAGTGTTTCTGGATAATGTGCCCAAGAGGAAGCATGTATAAACAAAATAAGATTGGTCCTAAAACTGACCCTTGAGGTACCCCCATACTTGACAGGAGAAAATGAAGATGTGTAACTGTTTGCAGAAACACAAAACTTCCTATTTGACAAGTAAGATGAAAACCATTGTAAGGCTGTACCAGAAATTCCCACCAAATGTTCCAGTCTATGCAGCAGTATGCTGTGATCAAAAGTGTCAAAGGCTGCGCTAAGATCAAGAAGTACAAGGACAGAACACATGCCATCATCAGCTGTTCTTAAAAGGTCATTTGTAACTTTCAGCAGTGCTGTCTCAGTGCTATGATACTTTTGGAAACCAGATTGTAGCTTTTCAAAAAGATTATTATTTTCCAGTGCAGAGACAAGCTGCTTGGACACTAATCTTTCAAGAATCTTTGATACAAATGGTAACTTGGAAATAGGTCTGTAGTTTTGAGGTAGAGATGGATCAAGCCCTGATTTCTTTAGCAATGGGCTCACACTTGCAGTTTTAAAGTAATCAGGGACAACGCCATTTAAAAGTGAACTATTAAAAATAGAAAGCAAACAGGACCCAACAGATTCAATTACTTCTAATAGGAACTTTGTTGGTACTACATCAAGAGGACTGGAAGTTACTGTCATATGTGACACGGTCTCTAGAAGTTCAGACAGAGTAACTGTATTGAAGTGGTTTAAAGTATGCCTATCTTGTAAGAAAGAGACTTCAGAGTGCATAGTATTAGGAGTGATAGAGGTTCTAATTGACTTTACTTTCTCAGTAAAAAAGGACAAAAACTTTTCAGTCAGCATCACTTTCCACTGGGACACAGGGAGTAGATGGCTTTACCAGCTGCTCTACTGTTTTAAATAGAAATCTAGGATTATGCTGATGATCAGAAATAAGTTCTGAAAAGTAATGTGATCTTGCATCCTTAACCAAGATGTTATAGTGTTTAAGTGATTCCTTCATAATGTCATAATGAACTTGAAGACCAGACGTCTTCCATTTACGCTCAGCTTTCCTACAATCCCTTTTACAACTACGAATGCCACTATTAATCCAGGGCTGCTTTCTTTCTGATGACTTAGTTCTAACCTTCATGGGTGCAATAACATTTAGAGAAGACAAGCAGATGGAATTAAACTGGTCAACCAGATCATTGGTACAAGAGTATTCAGAGAGGTCAGGGCATTGACTCTGGAATAATGCACAGAATTTTGAGGCACTATGCTCATTGAATATGCGGGAACAGAAAGAGCTGGGAGTGACAGTACTGATGATGGATGTTTCACAACTAAAAACTATACAGTTATGATCAGATACAGTCATATCAAAACAATCAACAGAGGATATTTTAAGACCCAGAGTGAAAACAAGGTCCAGTGTATGACAACGGTTATGTGTTGGTCCAGACACATGTTGGCAAAATTGAAAAGATTTAACAATGTTTAGGAAATCAGTAGCATGAACATTACTGGAGTCATCAACATCAGGGTGTTTCCCACAGAATTTAATTGAATTCTATTTGTGGTGGTTGGTGAGGGGGGGAGGGGGTTGATAGTAGTTGAACAAATTTGCGCAACGTTATGATTTAGCCAGTCATCTTCTATGCCAACAATAATGTTTAATTTAAACGTGCATGCAGGTTTGTTGAGGGACAGAGACACAAGGAGAGGCTGCACAAAGGTGCACATAGCTCTACAATAATAGGATTTCAACCAATTTAAGTAGTACAACATAGAAAATCATTGTGTGGTGGTCAATGTTGATATTGTGGTGGGCCGCCACAAATAAGTCAATGTATGGGAAACACTGAACATGAAAATTAAAATCACCACAAAGAACAACACTGTCATAATATAAGACAAGAGTGGAGAGAAATTCTTGGATTTCATTTAAAAAACAACCTGATGGTTTAGGGGGACGGTAAATTACAACAAACAAAATTGGATCAGGACCACAAAGTTTAAAAGTGAGCGCTTCAAAGGAAGAAAAGTCATCAATGAGACTTCAATCAAAATGAGACTTGCCTGATCAAATTAAAGCTAATTGGAAGTTAATTAAATGTGTCAGTTAATGTCCTGTCTCCTAATATCCTGTCTTCCATTTACACAGTATAGATTTTTAGTGTGAATTTTAAGTGTCATATTTATGACGGTACTGTTGGTGCCTTGGTTACCTTGGTGATGTTTACAACGGGCAATATATTGGCATCACTTAGAGCCAGGTCCAACTTGTTTTCCTCCACGAAGAGCTCATTCACATCTTCCGTTACACCAGAGGGCACAATGTCCTGTGCACAGAAAACAATGACAGTCTTTTTACACTAGTCCTTTTAAAAAGAGCAATCTGACACTCTGGCAACCTGATCTGAAGAAGCCCATTTTTTTGTCTATGGTAGCTCCAGGCTCTATTCTCATCTCAGGCTCTGAGTCACTGATACTCATCTTTGGCATTTACTAATGGTCTAAGCATGTATCACTTGCAGAAAAGCAAGAACAAAAAAATGCAAAGAAAGATGAACCGGTTGCACTAATAAAAGCAGCAGTTATCTTGCAATCCGGCTATTTGATTACAGTACCACCACAAGGGGGCTGTCGGGAGAAAAGCATTGGTTATCTTAAAATAACTTTTTTCAATGAAATTTATTTAATGTCTTAGGCTATAGGACTCGGATAATATTTCAACCTCGAAACTTTTCCACATAAAGAACCTGTCCATCATGAAACTGCACTGCAAGAAGGGAGATTTCTAAAGGATGCTTCTGTGACCAGAAACACAAAGACTAAAGACATAAAATGCAAGAACAATTAGTCTGGCAACATGATGGCAACTCACATGAATCTTGAGCAGCTCCACCACCTGCTCAATGCACTCGTTGACGGTCAGCTCCCCAGTCTTCAGCACCAGCTCTGGGGCTTCGGGTCTCTCGTAGTCCGAATCAATACCTGTGAAACCTGGAGGTGACATGGCGGATAGTTAGCCACTACGTAACATAAATCTTTGGTTTAATTCTTATAACGGATCTTTGGTTATGCTTCCAGTGATCTGGTAGAAGTGGTCGTGCATTTATGATGGCTGTGACCTCCACCATCAGAGTACAAAGCAAAGTGTTCTGCTTAAGAAACATTGAATCTAGGATTCTTTTGGCGATGCCAATCATGCGTTCCCAAGAGCCTCCCATATAAGAGGCATGAGGTGTATCCATCACTGAGGCACTGTTTTGTCCATTCCAAGAGCTTTGCACGCTCCAATAAAGTTGGTGCCGCAATCAGAATGGAACTGTTTAGCAGGGCCTCTGAGAGCGAAGAAGCGGCAGAAAGTGGTTGGACGTTTCAATAGAGAGTTGGGGTTTTCTTTGTTACGTTCGTTTGAGTCACCTTCTCAGAGTAGAATAGATTCACACGCTAATCAGTCACACAAGGGCACTGGGGGGTTTCGCTGAGATTCTGGATATTCTGCTTCTACATCTCCAAGTCAAGGTAACTGTACATACACACCACCGCCTACTTCCAAAGAGTCAGGAAGTCATTCATTTTCAATGGAAGCCGGCTTCTCTCAGCTGCCAGAAGCGGCAAATCCGTTGGCGTCTCGTTTTGGGCGACTTGAGCGTCAAGCAGAAAGCTGAAAGTCAGTCAACTTTATAGTAATGAGCTATGATGCGGTTCAGCGACCAACGACCGGCAACCAATTGAATAGAATAAAGTATTAAAATAGAACATGATGGAACGTATAATGCTGTCACGTCAGAGCGGCCAAAGCTTCCAAAGCTTCCCTGTACTTTTTTGATAAGCGTCCTTGAAAGGGCGACCAGAGCTTCTTTGGAAGCTCAAGTCGGTGGCGGTGTGTACGTACCGTAAGAGGGATGTTAATGTTTGTCACTACTGTCTGGACAAGGGGCACTGGAAGAAAGACTGTCCTGTTTTAAAGGGGGAAAAGTCAGCGAAATAGCACTGAAGTTGTTAGGGGGGGGTCGCACTTGCTGTATCGGAGTCAGGTGCACCTTCTAAAGTTTTGGTGGCTGAGACGGAGGCTAGACCTGTAATGGTGGTAACTTCATCTTAGCCATCAGGCGTGAGCTCTGCCGGGTCTAGTGAGAACAACAGTAGGGCTGATTCAGTTGAAGCGTGTGGTAATGGCTACTCTCCTTTTATCACAGATGGTTTAGTTTCACTGGTGGGTAGTTCTGTCCAGGTGCCAGTTAAAATACTTAGGGACACAGGGGCATCGGAGTCGTTTATTTTGGAGTCTGTCTTTCCTTTTGCTACTAACTCGAGCACGGGGAACAATGTCTTCGTGCGGGGGATTGGATTGCAGGTTATCTCTGTTCCATTGCATAGGATCAATCTGCAGTCTGATTTGGTGCAGGGGGAAGCAACCATAGCAGTCTGCCCTTCTTTTTGCCTATAGAGGGTGTCCATCTCCTGTTGGGCAGCAACCTAGCCAGAGAGCGTGTCTGGCGTGACATACCGCCCCCTGTAGTTGTTAATAATCCTCCTTCTAATCCAGCTGACAGTGATGTTAGCCATCAGAATCTGTCTGATGTCTTTACAGCTTGTGCAGTGACACAGGCTATGAGCAGGGTCTCTAATGATGTTTCTTAGACAGGTGAGTTAAAGTCTGTTGTTTTGCCTAATCTACCTCTCTCTCTGTCTCATAATGATTTTGTTTCAGCTCAAAAGGAAGATGTGACATTAAAAGATCTGTTCGTTGGGGTTTTGCCACCTCAGGAGTAGCGCAGTGCAGCAAGGGGGTATTTTGTTCAGGAGGGGTTGTTGATCTGAAAGTGGTCTTTTCACACTGACGAGGGGGTTGAGGACCCAGTGTTTCAAGTGGTAGTGCCAGTTAAGTTTAGAGAATTGGTTCTACAGACAGCTCATGGGGATGTAGCTGGGGACTTGGGTGTAAGAAAGACCTATGACCGGCTTATGAAGCACTTCTATTGGCCTCACCTAAAGAAGGATGTGGCAGGTTTCATTAAGACGTGTCATGTATGCCAGTTAACGGGGAAACCTAATCAGGTGTTAAAGCCAGTTCCACTTTACCCTATTCCAGCTGTAGGGAAACCATTTGGCAATTTGTTGATTGACCATTGTAGGACCATTGCCACCATATAAGTCAGAGTGTGTTTACATTCTGATGGTGATGTATCAGTCCACCCGATACCCTACTGCCTATGCGTTGCGTACCATCTCCACTAGTTCTGTGGTGAAAGCCCTTTCCCAGTTTATTTCTGTCTTTGGTAGCCCTCACACCATACAGAGTGATGGAGGCTCTAACTTTACATCACGCATGTTCAGAGAGGTGTTTGGGCAGGTGCGTGTGAAACATTAGCGTAGTAGAGCTCATCACGCCCAGAGCCAAGGTGCTCTGGAGCGTTTTCATGAGAGATTGAAGTCGCTTCTCAGGGTTTATTGTATTGAGCTTAATAGAGACTGGGAGGAAGGGCTCCCGTGGCTAATGTTGGCTGCACGAGAAGTAACCCAAGAGAGCACGGGAATCTCGCCTAATGATTTGGTCTTTGGCCATAGAGTTGGTGGGGCTCTAGCACTTTCGCAGGGGAAGCTGAAGCGTCCGGAGTCTCCGGTTTAACTTTTTGGACTATGTTAATGGTTTTCGACGTAGGTGATTTCTAGCCTGTGAGATGTCGTCCGACAACCTGACTAGAGAGAAGGAGGGCGGCTGGAGCTGCTAGAGGGTAGAGGGACTGGGGCCTGTGGACAAGAGTTTTTCCATCCAGCTCATGTATATGGGCTGTCAACACCCCTAGACCAAAGTTAAGTGCTCACTTTTAGAATTATTGGAAATTATGGAAATTATTTAAAAAGAAAAAAAAATTGTCATTTTTGGGTGAGGGGTTTTTGAAGGCTTTAACAGAGGCATTCTAACAACCTACGTTGTTAATTCTTTAACTTAAATAAATACATATTTGTATACGGCAAAATCCGCGTGATCTTCCCTCTCTGGTTACATAGCCTAGTAGGCAGGATGTAACGCTACGTCATATCATTGCCATTGGACTGTGTTGGACTAAGTTAACACAGACTTTTCTTTATTCTAATTTCTTATTTATTTATTTTATTACTTGTTAATTTTTGTTTGTTGTCTGTCTTGTATGTCTACCGTTAGTTGTCTCGGGTACGCTGACGATTATGCCACTCCATCAGGCATCTTTTGTCTTGTGCGTCAATTGTTATTTTGTAAATTTGTTTGTTTGTCTTGATGTCACGGGAACGCTGGCGACCTACGCCGTTCCGTCCGGCATCTTTTGTCTTATGCATAAATGTCTAGTGTAAAGCGACCTTGGGTGCTTTGAAAGGCGCTATGTAACTAATAAAATGTATTATTATTATTATTATTATTATAAAGCACGGTGTGCTACCCTTTGAAGACCATCATTTTCAAAAATGGGGTTTGTAATGGAAAGATCACACACATCAAGGAGAAACAAAAGCAGAATGTCAGGCACACCTTAAAACGATCACACGCTGAAGCTTTGGCTAATACTTTGAATCATGTTGACCTTGGGACAATAAACCTTTCGGACACATAAAATGTGCTTCATGCGCATTTCATAGTGTTCTTTGTTGTTTTCTATGCAAACTCTGCTTATCAGGGTTATAATTACCCAATCGTAAATGATGTAAGGGATAATGGACCACACAGGATCCGGGTATCAGAAAAATAACGCACGATCGAGGTGGTAATGCGACCACGAAGTGAAGCTTCAAAATGTCTTGCTCTAGCAAAAAGCAGTGCAGCCAGATTCCGTTACTATTACAACACTTCCTCTTTCCAACACCCTGGGCAACTGTTAAACTCTTTGTCAACTTGGAAAAATCCTGAATGAGTGTGTGTGTGTGTGTATATATGAGTGTGTGTGTGTGTGTGTACTACCGTGTTCACTACAAGTAATACATGATTAATGATACATGCTCGATGCAAATCATGTTGGTTTGTGGTCCATCTCATCCTAGTATAAGCCCAAAGCATGTCATAACAGGCATCAATCAGTTAGCACAGGAAGTTCTGACTTTCTATGTTTCCTCCAAATTCATCCATAATGAGTCAGGGAAACACCTACGAGCGGTCACAGACGCATTGCTCATTCAGCAAAACCACGCAAATGACATCACAATCACCCCTCTGTTCAGGCTCGCCGAGGCAACATTACAATGACTCAGACATACCAGCCGTTTCATCCCACCAATCGCTGTTAGAGATCAACCAGAGCCCTACAGAGAGAGACTTGCAACAATCGGGGTTCAAAATTCAACTTCAAAAAGTTCCCGGAAGTGATTGACAGTTGATTAGAATGCATTGAATTCTGTTCAATATTGAGAGACAGAGCCATGACTTTGGGTAATTGAAATTAAAATGCACTGATATATAATATGTATAGCAGTGTAATTATTCTGTAAAGTATGTGGTTAGCCTACCATTACAACCATACATTTTTTAATAGGCTACAATTCCACACTTTATATCGCAGCCTATTAATAGCTAGTAGACTGATCTTAATGTCAATTTCCCTGCCTTGTTGGCAGGCCATACTGCTGTAACTAGGGCTGGGATGGTATGGATTTTTTTCCCACGGTATTGCGGTAATGCAGTTACCGCCCCAGCCCTAGCTGTAACTGTAACATACTGCTGTGAACGGAGTTGTCGCAACTCTCTCTCTCTCTATAGGGGCTCTGAGATCAACTATTACGAGTCGGTCAACCAGCCAATCCTTTTAGAGATGCTGGTCACGTGATACCTTTGATCTCTCCAGCTCTGGCCTTCTTGTAGAGTCCCTTGACGTCCCGGCTCTCACACACCTCCAGCGGAGCGTTCACAAACACCTCGTAGAAGGGCAGCCCGGCGGCCGCATGGATTTTCCTGGCCTCGTCCCGGTCCTGTGGTACACAAAAGTAAAAAACTGTTCACACACACAGTGGGTATTAGCAAGCTTGAACCTGGTCAACTAAGAGCAGTGTAAAACAGGGTCAAATAACTGTCATTAGTGAACCACATTGATACAATAAAGCTGGACTGAAAATATGTTGGACTAGCTGTGAGAGGGTGCATTAGTAATGAAATGAAGTAAACACTGATTATGCTTTATAATCAGTGCACTAGACTTCCAATCTCTTCTCCTCTAAAACAATTTGGATACTTCAAGATACTTGTAGTCTATGGCTAATCGTGAAAGACATATTCTAGCCTGTAGGACTTACAACACTGTAACAGGTGTCCTGAATGAATGATTTAGACCTCACCTTAGTGAAGGGCGAGATGAAACTAGTGATGCAGACCAAGCCTGCGTCGGCAAACAGTTTGGCCACTTCAGCGATACGCCGGATGTTCTCTTCCCGGTCCTCAGAGGTGAAGCCAAGGTTCTTGTTCAGCCCTTGTCGGATGTTATCCCCATCCAGAGAGTAGCAGGGGATGGCGTGGGACACCAGGTACTCCTCAAGAGCAAAGCCGATGGTAGTTTTACCAGCTCCCGACAACCCTACACGACACACAGACGCACACGCGGCGCGCACACACACACACACACACACACACACACACACACACACACACACACACAGACACACAGACACACAGACACAGACACACAGACAGACAGACAGACAGACAGACAGACAGACAGACAGACAGACACAGATGTTTGAGGTTATGTTGAACGGGGGCGTGAATGGGTGGGACAGGCTTCTCCTGGCCAGGGGAATTCTGGTCACTGCGCCTCGCCTGTCTGACTCCCCAGCCCTGGCTCTCTGGACAGAGTCCAACAACAGACTGCACTGACAACACAGGGTTGAGCACTTAAACTGCGCTATCGTGTATATTTGAGCTAAATGAGTTTAAGGAAAGATTAAATATGTGTGGAAGGGACATATTATATACACAGAGACCTTACTGTGTCAATGTAACAGGAGGATTCATAAACACTTCTACCTTAACGTGTAGGTAGCATTCAGACAGAAAACCTAAATAAACATGAGCTTTGCCTTCAATAAATGGCTTCCGATGTCTGTCTGAATAGGGTGTATAGGGAACATTGGAAATTGGACTGCTATGTTAACATGTAAATAGCTGGAGTGCTAACCTGTTAGCCACACTGTGCATCCTCGAAAGCCTCCTCTGGTGCCCACCACCTGGCCTCTTTTGCTCCTGCTGACATGGTGGGCCTGGTACACCACATTGGTGGCTCTCTGGAGGTCCTGCAAGAGCCAGCAAAATGGGGTTGTCGTGACACACTTGACAGAAGGCTTCACAAACTGTATTCGTTTAGCATGCATGCTTCTATTAAACATGCTTTCTTTAGACCCCATTCAAAGAAAATCAGGGCAGTGGTGAGTTTTGTAAGGTGATGACTGGTTTATTGTAGTGTTTTGTGGCAATTTTGTTTTCTCACCTACAGACCTCGACATGGAACTACATGTAATTAGGCCAACACGGAGGTATACACTTGACAACATACTCAAGTTGAGCTCTTCTTGAGATCTGGTTTCTATTATGAAAATAGGTCTGCTGAATAAATAAAAAGAATATCTATATGGTTCCCTCTTATTTTTTTTATTTAAGTCAAAATTCAACCACAAATCAGTAACCTTCCAAACAGACTTACAAAGTGACTTTATGTATACATAATACATGTATTTTGACTGTCTGGGTGCTTCGACCAGTTATCATACACAGAACATACAGTATGTGTAGATTACATAACCATATAGCCAAGTTTCCTGTTCTCTCTCTCGGGTCATGTTTGTTGTCTGTAAATACTCAGCCTTTGGTGCAATCATGTCAAATGCAGTTTCATCTTGTCTGCTTCATCTCTTCCACTAGGCCTTTCCTGCACTTTCAAGCTTCGGCTGGTATGCATAAAATGAATAATGTCCTATACTGCTGACGTCTGCGTGCACGCAGACACACACACCCACCTACACACCTACACACACACACACACACACTTACACACCCTCTGTGTCTACAAAAAAGAACAAGAACTGGTTTCTCATAACAAGCTGCTTCCATTATGGTCTCTTGCAGAACCTGTAAAGTGACTTGCTATAATGTTTTGATAATAATCTCTCTGATGACCATAGTTCTGTACCACATTCCTCCTGTCCTGAAATGTCACTCTGATCAACTTGGTGGCGCCTTGCAATCATTGCTTTGCCTCACATGATCTCTAGGCTTGGCCGATTAGGCTTACTGTATGGATTGTGCAGAAGAATGCCTAATTCTGCTTTGTGCAAAAATATGCTGATCCGACCCCAGACCGACGCCCAATCTCGACACTGGAGACATTTCTTCTGGAATGGCTGTTGCCCATTCTAGACAGCAACAACAACTCCACACAATGTTGAGATGTGTTTGGATAAGTTAAATGAGGCTAGGCCTAATATTGGTCAAGATGTAGAATGGTGTGCATGGGATACATAGCTTGGGGTGCCTATGCACACACACACACACACACACACACAATGTGGCAGTCAAGTGAAGACCCGGAATTGTGTCCTTATTCATAATAGCAGGAAAGCACGCCCAATTATCCCTGCTGCAGGAGGTGGTGTGAGTTCACCTTACATGTCTCACTTCATCATCTTCCTCTGTAATTTTCCCCCTTCACACCTTTCTTTCTCACTCACCAAGGCAGTCTGTTCTAACATGATCCCACCTGTTCCTGGTTGGCCCCCACTAATTTCTCTGATTTACTTCCCCAACACCCACCACGGCCCCCCACTCACTTACCACAGAACCCCTTCTGTCTTTCCTTGCATATTTTACTGTCTGGTTCATTTAATATCCCCCCCTTAAGCTCAACGTCATCACGTGATACCCATTCATTCATGTGCACTGGAGGAGCAAAGGTGCACAGCGTGGCACTGTCATGGCCAGACACAAGTAGGGTCCTTGTTCCAGAACTGGCTGACTTTCAGAGCTTTACCACAGTGGTGTTGTACACTAGTCCCAGTGTGCAAAGCATAAGGCATAAGTGCCAGTGTCTCTTAGCTTCGTCTCTAAATTGCATCCTACTACTACAACGTTTAACTTACTATGTAACTAAAATACATCGAAATGCGCACTGCATCTGATCTGTAGCCTGGATACTGAAAGGACATCCTTCCAATAACAATTTCGAATCGGCCACAACCACAGACATGTTAGACTGCAATCTGCATTACACGTTACTATCAGCAATCTAAGATACAACCAGATTAACTCTTTATGTTAAAAGACTTTAAAAAATAACGTGATTTACAAGGTTGTAATAACATAGGTTCGCACTGTATTCCGGTTTAACTGGTGGGTACTTTACCCTTACGCTAACCAGTAGACTAGCTAGCTCAAGCTTTGATGATCATTTCGAGAATGTAGGCTAGCATAGCTAGCTGGCTAGCCGGCCGGTTACGAATAAAGGTAGATTTTGCGGCATCACTGGTTCTGGCTTACATAGTGGGTCAAAATAATGTTAGCGATACTGTACTTCATGACTGACAAATATACTAGTTTGTACTTGGCGACGTAAGAGCATACTAGCCAAGAATTCGTGACTATGGCACACTGTATTCATGGTTACAACAAACCTACACAAAACAGATCAAAAGCATTCTGCAAAAATATGTTGCAGAGATAACATAGCGTTATCAATCTTTAGCATGTCGAATACGGCAAAGCTTTAGGCTAGCTCTAGGTCTGCCTGTTTAATCCTCGAGTTCACGTCAATAAAACAACCTGATAAGTACATATAGTTATGAAGACTTTGTTGTGCAGAACCACTTACTGTTCGCTGTTTTTTGGTCCCAGACATGTTCTCCAAGTTTATGTGATGAGTTTTCTCGATACAGTATGTTTTCGGAGGATGTAAACCAACCCGGTAGGCAGTCCGGCATAGACGACCAGGCTTTATGGTCGGAGCCGATCGCCGAGGTCTTTTTGGACACGTAGCACATCCAAAACGTCTTCCTCCTCCTCCTCCAAGACGCTCATAGGCCAGATTCCAACATCATACGCGTCAGAATCACGACGTAACATCTTGGTGGTGGTATCAGAGCCCGTTTACGACATTCTCTGGTGGTATCTTCTCATCATGAGAGAAAGAAAGCCTTTAAAATAATATATGAATGCTAGAATAAACCATGGAGTATGGCCTGAAAAACGTTGGAAAATAAAGAATTCACAGAATTCACACAGACTAGGCCGAGGTGATTTGTATTTTAACTTTTTTGGTGGTAACCTATCTTTTAACTCATGCAAATCTGTTTTGACTATGTTCCAAGGACTTCTGACAGACAAACCTGAATAGGCCTGAACCTGAATAGGTCAAGGTCATCATGGATTCTCTTTATCAGTTTTAGCCCAGGCTACACTCTTAAATTAAATCAATATGTGCAGGTCTTGTCAAGCAGACATACAGACTCCTCATAACATAAGTACAATGTGTCAGAAATAACATTTTCATTTTTAATAACTTCAACCATAACAAATACCATTTTCAAATCACCAGCATACAAAAATCAAACTCAGAAATGTCACCCATTGACATAATGAAAAACTATTTAAAAATAGATTTTGGCAGACTTTTCATTTAACATCATACAAAGGACACACATTACCAACCTTTGAAGCTGATGCAAAATATATGCATAAAGGGCATATATACTCTAAAAAAAACTTGAAATTCAAAGTTGTGACCGTGTTTGACAGACATACAAATAATAAAGAAATCAAAAGGCCCCATTATCAGTGGAAACATCCTCTCAGAAGAGTAAAACTGAAAAGTACAAAATAACTTTGGAGTGTTCAAGTCCTTATCATATTAACACAACGGGCCCAATGCAAAAACAACCTGAATATACAGATTTAACCCTTTCAGAGGCATGAATGGAATTCGGACCTGATTGATCTGTCTCTGAAGTTATTTTTCTGATAGAAAGGAAAGCTTTTTTGATGAACACATAAAGAGAACATATTGGGCATAAAAGTGAGGATCCTTAATATTTTCATGAAAAATAAGCAATGGATCTTGTGTCTTGAAAGGAAAATATAACCCTGGTATAAGTAAGTATAAGTATAATCTTTAGATCCTGTGAGGGAAATTTGGTCTCTGCATTATCTCAATCTGTAAATTAGTGAAACACACTCAGCACACAGTGAACACACAGTGAGGTGAAGCCCACATTAATCCCGGCGCAGTGAGCTGCCTGCTACAACAGCAGCGCTCGGGGAGCAGTGAGGGGTTAGGTGCCTTGCTCAAGGGCACTTCAGCCATTCCCACTGGTTGGGTCCGAGTCCGAAGCGCTAACCAGTAAGCCACGGCTGCCTGTCTTCTAGCCACTTAATGTTTAAGCTTAATGGTGCCTAACGCAGGGGGTATACTCCTCTGTGCAGATTTGTGTGCGTCAAAGACAGGCATCATTGTTGGGAAGATTGCGACACCCCTGCATGCTGTGTTGATGAGGCAAGGACACGCACAGGACAGAGATGCAGGAGCATACTGTATCACAGCCTTAAACCTGATACTTTTGTAAAAGCAGTCATAGAAATAAAAATAAAAAAAAAATTATGGAAAAAGTTGAGAAGAATATAAACTTGTTCTTGCATGAGGCCCACTATGATTCCTTTTTTTTTATATTCATAGATTCAAATCACACAATAAATGTAAGATAAATAAAGGCAAGAAAGTATGTGGAAAGGAAAAATCACAAAAGCACAATAACACGTTCAAAATATGCTGCAATCAAAAACAAAGAACCAACAAGATAAAATATAATCCTGCAACATCATAACATCATGAAAGCTCTGAAAAAGTGCAAAGGAACATATTTTTGGCCAGAACACATTGAAAGAGAGAAAATTAGTAGGTGTGTGACTACCCCATCCACCACCTAGTGCTTCATTTTTGTACAGCTGTAAACCACTAGTAATAGTAGTGAAAAAAATCTAATTTGCATTTTTTTCCATTCCTCACTAATCACTTCCTTGCCCATATCACAACTCCGTGTTCCTTCTGTTCATCTTGCTCAGCTCACATTCCTTCTCAAAATTACAGCCGTTGAGCAGGTCACTGTAGTGATTCCTGACCTTCCGGTACAGCGGAGCTGACTGTTCGATAGTGGGGAAGGTCATCGGCTTCTCGTTCAGCAGGAACTGGAGCCTGAGGCCTTCGCCGCACTCGTAGAGAACAAAGACCAGGTTGGCGGCGTATGGCACGATCTTGCTGGTGCGGAAGGTGCGTCCCTGCTGCTGGTGGAAGTTGCTGGCGGTCAGCTGTGTCTCGTCACGGAAGAAGCCCATGAGGGAGAGGAGCGGGAGAAGGGTCTCGGCGTGGCCCACCTGCACCGTCACGGCCTCGGTCACATGGCCGAACCTGGACAACAGACGAGAGGGCAGACACACGCTCAACATCACAACAGCTGTTACAAGAAGATGTCTACACTTTCATCATCTGAACACCGCTTTGTTAGTAACAATCAACCAATGAAATCAATGCACACATACATTACACTGCAGGTGCAA
The DNA here is from genome assembly GCF_017589495.1 of Alosa alosa. Taxonomy (NCBI): domain Eukaryota; kingdom Metazoa; phylum Chordata; class Actinopteri; order Clupeiformes; family Clupeidae; genus Alosa; species Alosa alosa. The sequence continues at coordinate 16,038,944 of NC_063210.1, read as the reverse complement.
CAGCTTGTTTACTTGTTTACAAAACATATGGAGGTTTCCTTACTTGAAATCATAAGCAGCCTGATCAAGTCGTCGGAAAAGGTCATGAAAGAGAGTGCAACTGGATTTGCGGTTGATGTCATGACCATATCCCCTCTTCCAGTACTGCTTCAGGTCATTTTTATACTCCAGAACCTTATGTTTACAGTTACCACATGAGCAGTTAGACATAGTTGGACTTCATATATTTAACCAACATTATGTAAAATAGACAATATAAGCATTGCATATTTTTTTTATATTAAACTGTGATTGCCAGCATTGCATTGCCACATAAAATAGAGAGGACGCAAACTGATATGCATAATGGGGGTCTCCAGATGTCTTTTTTTAAAGGTCACATATTTCATCCTGCAATTTTAAATGGTTTCCTGAAGTCTTAAGAAGACATCTGTGTCATACTTTTATCAGAATACCAAAAGGAAGAAGCGCCACAACACCATTTTCAACTTTGAAGAGCGTTTTTCAGAGAGCCCAGTTTGTGTGTCTGTTCCTTTACGAAAACAAGCATATTGCACAATGGCTTCGCGTCAATATTTTTGTAGCAGGTTCCAAGCCATAAAAGCAAACTTTTGCACATTCATTTTTAATTTGTGTGCAGAGACTAGGTCCAAATACAGTTGTGTTCAAATAAATAGCAGTGTGTATGGTGGTGCAAAAATCATGGTATGGGGATGTTTTTCATACTACGGTGTTGGATCTGTTTATCGTATACCAGGGTTCATGGATCAGTCTGAATACACCAGAATACTTGAAGAGATCATGTTGCCATAATATGCAAAAGAGGAAATGCCCCTGAAATGGGGTTTTCAATAAGACAACGACCTAAACACACAAGTAAGTGAGTAACGCTTGCTTATATATACTTACTATTTATTTGAATACAACTGTAGGTAAAATTGAAGGGGTTTAATTCAACAAGCTTCCCTTCTTCACAGCAGGATGTTCTGAATGGCTCATTCTCATCTCACTGAACCAAATGATTCCAGACCAAGGCAGCCCATAAAAAAAATGACTAGTTTTTTTTTCTGTGTTTTTGCACTGGTAGCCATTCCAAATAACCAAATACATGCGTAAAAGCACTGAAAAGGAGTACTTTGCACAATATGTGACCTTTAAGTGAAGTGGGATTGGAAAGTGGCATCTGTCAAAAACTGTCAATAGCAAAACTCTGAAATTAAAAATATACATGGCTGATCACACTTTACCATAGTCAAATACAGTGCCTCGGATAGGCCTGTGCATTTTCAATTCATTTGAAAAAAAAGGAACATACTTGTGCATCAGCCTCATCAAACAGGTTGCACCATGGGGAATTCAAAGACTTAATAGAGAACTCGTAGGAACACAGGAAGAATGCAGCCTCCAACATATCTGATAAGGAAGAAAGATATAACATGTTTGTCAGCAATTAGCAAAGTCATCCACAGGAACCAATAAAGACACAAGGGGCACTTGGCGATCTGAAACACTTTGACAGAGGCGCAAAGCTTAAAAACATTTAGGGCGATTTTGTGATCAGACGTCGGGCACATTTTTCAAAAGGGTTGTTCTTCTGTTTTTTAATCAGTCATGGGTGTGTTTTGGGCGTAACAACCTTTAAATCAATGAGAGTGACATCTGTCATTCCGTTTAACAGCAAGCAGCACAACTTCAAACAGCGCATCTGTATTTTGACAGTCAACGGCGCATTTGAAGGAATCTGCTTGCACCGAGACCTTGTAGGCCTATGGAACACAGGGATTCCACTTAACTTTGCTTTACTAAAATCTGTTTGTGACTAGCAGAGTACAGCTTACATGCAGCTACACTCGCCAATTATTTGAACTCATAGCCTCAAAATGAAACTAACTTCACCTTGGTCTCATAGTCAACGACAAAACAGTTCTACACGCACAGTTATTTACTTTCACCCATAACATTTTTTGTCCCATTCAGCAATTATCTCCTCACACTTCGTTAGCTGTCCATGTCACACTGTAAAAAATCTTGGTCTCTGTAGGCTGCCCAGGCTCCGAAAACTGGAAACAAACCAAGTGGGGGGGGGGGCAGCCTAGTCCCCCAAACAAAAACAAAACCATGTGTGGAGTTTTTCTTGGAATACTGAGGTGGGTGGCCACTTCTGGTGTTCATTTGGTCCTTAGTTAAAATATTATGTAGTGGTTTTGGACATAGCATCTGCTAATAATTTTGAATATATACATAAACATAAACAACGTGACTTCTTGTGCAATATTCAGCTAAAAATCTCCTTGTGACTCCATCTAGTGGTAAAAATACTGAACTGTAGAACAATCAAATACATTTTATGTTTGCATAATAATAACAACAAAGCCTCTCTGGTACAGTGCAGGGGGGTATTCCAAGTACGTGGTTTAGTGACAAACCTGGGTTAGTTAACTCAGAGTAGGTGGTAAACCTCCTAATAGAAGAACTGTATGGCTTCATTCTCCTAACAAAACAATACCATAGGGCTCTTGTTGTAGGAGGTTTACCACTTACTCTAAGTTAACTTACCCAGGTTTGTCACTAAACCACGTACTTGGAATACCCCCCAGGTCTGTCATTACCTGTGGTCATGTGGTTGTGGGGGATCTCCAAGCGATCGGCAATCCTCCTCTGTAGCTTTTTCATCTCATCAGAAGACTTAAAGAGGTCGACCTCCTGAAGAGCCGTTTTGTTGTTCTCCACATTTTCAATGAATTTCTTGCACTGATCAAAGAATCTCATGAGATTGTCATTGTTTTCATGGCTGTAGCTTGTGTCTGGAGAAAAAAAAGTAAAAGCAAGCAATACAAAAGGCACGGGAACACAGGACAGAGAGAGTGAGAGGGAGTGAATGAAAAAATGAATCGAAATTTAACTGCCATATGCACTAATGCAATTAACGAATGGCAAAGGCTGCAATTGATTTAGCAACTAGTGACTCTGACCCAAAGGTCAATAATATCATGTTTCTTTTTTTTTTATTATTATTCATGTGTCTTTGGGTGACCGTCATGGTCCGCAAACAATGCATGGAATCATATTGGTCCAACGCCACCATTGCAAAGATATGAACGTTGATTTTCTATACCAACAGAGTTCTAGTATGATCCATTTCCTGGGTCAAGAGTTAAATTACCTTTGATATTCCAGAGTCTGTGCAAGCCCTCTTGGAAAGCCTCCACACTGTCGACACATCTGTGTTTTGAGCTAGTTATGAACTTCATACGATTGTTTTGAAAGTTGTCCTTAGAGATCAAGGTTGGAAAAGATGTGGCCAACCTTACAGCCAAATGCCTGTGATCATCTCTGCCCTTCTCCACAAGTTTTCCGTCCATGTCCTCGGTGTACCACATTTCCCAGTTGGTCTTGATGTCTCTTAACCACGTGTGTGTATCCTTGGCTTCATTAATGACGAGACTATGGAGATTTTTTATTTTTCTGATATTTTTAGAGGTAGGAAATCGTGTACCATGCCGAATGACAGCAGTAAGGTGAATAGCACGACAATCTGAAGATGGAGGCTTTGACAGTGACTTGTTAACAGATAAAATATCATCAATTAGATAGGGATTAACCTCCTCGTATCTACCCTTTGTTCCAAAGTACTTCGCAATCGCTGGTATTGTTGATTGCGAAAAAGTAGCGCTTGAAAATCGAAAAAAGATAACACTAAAGGCGGAGAGAACAGCATTTCTCCTCAGTACTGCTGGCCTCATGTCGCAAAAAGTTTCAATTCTTTCACGCGACCAATTCAACTGTCTTTGGTTTAGGTCGCCTATAATTTCGGAACAAAATGATATTCTCCACTCGTCCCTACCAGAGACGGTTAACTATCGAATCTTTGTCCCTACCATACAAACTGTTGTTGTTTACAGGAAAAACCGGGAGGGGGAACGCATGTGTTTCCTGTCGCACTTTGACCTTTCGAATTTACCCTGATCTGACCGACCAAATTTAACCCTGCGTTCAAACATCTTCATACAGCAAATTATTAGCGCATTTGAATTTACAATTTTTAAAATAATGTCCCATATTATAGTTTTCGATATTATAATGCTACTGGGGTTAATTGAAATTACTATTTTATAATTTTTGTCTAGTTTATTTTCCAACTAATTTTGGCTTGTGTCCGCTTTACCCATCTTCTGTTTCAAATAACCACCTGGTGGAGCCATTGTGCCACCTACCCCCAGAGCCGTGCCTACCCAACTTTAGCTCCGTTATCAGCCACAGGGAGGGATGGTTTAAATACTCCTTAAAGTAGGGTCATCCTATTTGGCCTACAAGATGGCTAATAATTATGACATCATGATTGATGTGAAAATTAAGAACATATTATACATACTCTTTACCAAAGTCTCTTGCGTTCATGCGCTAGAAATTAATGGATAATTTGATAGTGCAATAGTTTGACTAGTATGAGGAAAATGCTGCCCCGGACCAGTGAAATTATGCATATTAATTTGGCTAAACATAATTTTAGGTTTGGTTAAGTCAGTAAACTAGATTAAGTAGGCTTTAATGTAATGCAAGGCATTATTCTGAAGTCAATTCAAATGCAACATTTTGCGATGGTGGCACTGTCAGGGAGGCCATCATTCTCTGATAGCAAAAATGTGTAGTTGATGTGACGTGCGCCCCGCTTTTCCGCTTTTCTAGGATTCACGGCGAATGGTAGGAATAGTCAACTGTTCTAAATGTGCAACAATGAAACCGCCCACCTCCACGCAGTGCAGAAGCAGTGCAGAAGCAGTGCAGAAGTTAACACATGCATTGAGCCAACAGTGTCTGTTTCAAACTGAGGACAGATGTGTCTGATGGCATCCCAATCGATTAGATAACAAACGGGTTTGGACCTGCGTGTGGATTCCAGTCAGGAACGATTCAGAGACAGCGTTCATGGTATGTTGGCTTGCTCTGTTCAATAGCTCTGCATTCCCGGTACGGTTATGGCTACGTAGCTTAATGTAGCTCACTGGTAGCTAGTTGACCAGCTGGGTGGGCATCTTAATGGCAGGAAATGGCTTTTTTATGGAGTACCGGCTCACTCCATTGTGCACATTGTAACAATTAACTGTCCATGCTTGTTCAGCGAGCGAGGCTCTATCTGTTGCTTGTTGAAACTTCCATGCCTCCGCTTTTGTGCGGTGGGCAGGCTAACAGCTAGCGATGCGACTTCTGTCGTGGGCTGTCCAAAATATCAGGTGCGGGCAATTAGTTGATTCTGTTCGCTATATTGCAGTCAGTCGTGTTCAGTTATGCCCGCGTTATCACATTGATTGAAGACTTAAAGTGGCTTCATGATGATTAATAATAGCAGAATGTAGAACATTACTCTCTTTTTTCTCATAGGTGCATCTATGATCTTTCCAGTAGACCACCGTTTTTAAGGCAATGCCCCCTCTCAATTGAGAAAAGGGAGTCGATATGGCAGACAGTATTCCAGTTTTCTCTCAGGTCAGAGACCTTACTCTTTTGTGACTAAGCTTATTGAATAACTGTCCAGATTGCCTTTCTCTGTTCTATACAAATAGCCTAAAACGAACAGGGTACCGACAACAGCACCCCTGTAATAGTTAGCATCCTTGCTTGTCTAATGCCAAATGTGTATGAGAACTGGGGTTGGCATAACAGCTGCGATAGTCAGATATGGATACAGGTGTTGCTTTGGAGTCTGGGCCTGTGGCGCGGTGTGGCCCATTTGAAACCCCTCCCGTGCTTGTTTACTCCAGCTTCTCTCCTCATTAGTTCCTCCAGTCGTTGTGCACAGGTCTCAGGGCAGCAGATGTGCATAGGAGTCTCAGGAGAACTCCTTCTGAGAAGTGGCCACAGTACACTTTATTAGTAAATACAGACAAAGCCTAATGCATGCTAATTTTACCCCATTACATGCACACTCACACCACCGAGAGAGAGAGAGAGAGAGATAACTATTTTGCATTAAGCAATGCATCTTTAGTTTCGGTTATAAATTGAATTATGTCTTGACATAGTCTACTAGTATAAATATAAAGATGATTCAAGGGTGTGATTAGATAAATGAGCCATCCAGGTAATGCATTCATTCTGTGCACTGTAGGCCTAATAATATTTTACCAAGTGAACTGCAATCAACCCTCTCCTCCCACTGCCTGACTTACTGTGTGGTCTCTTGCATCCCCACTCCAGCTGTTTATATCATTCCGAGCCTGTTCACTGGACAGCCTGTTGAAATAGTAAGATTTGTGCCTGCCCCAAGAGGCAACGTACATGTGTTCCTATTATAGAACATGTTGAAAAAGTCAGATGGTCATATCATATATTATATAATTAGTCAACTCTGAATAAAGGAGAGCTGTCCTCCTTACTACTTTGAATTACTGTAGTGGTTGGATATGTCGTGTCTGGTTGTAAATATTAGGCTGTCATCTGTTAATCAATGTTTTAAAAACAGTTTAAAAACATTACATGTATCCTGAAATTCACTAAGCAACGCAGCAATCCCATAGGGAAAGTTATGCATTTTTTTCGCCAATCTGCAAAACAAATTTTTAGAGATGTCTAACTAGGGTTTTTTAGTGGTGCTGAATCTATCCCAGCCATTAGTTTTGAGTAAAAATGACTCCAAGTACATAAAAAATCCATAACAAGTGGTTTTATTGAACAATTACAAAACAAAACTTCCTTAATCAGTTTAAGATTTAACAAACCTCATCCCTCAACTATCCTGCACTCCTGTCATCATCTGGTTGGTTGATGTTCTGTTACCATGACAGTTCCAACAAGCAGAAATACACTCCTTGCTTTTTACAGCAGCACCTGAGAGTGTCACAGTCGCCTGCACAGTTGCTGATGACAAACTTCAGAAGGTAGTCCGGTGCAATCTGGTGTAGGGACTGGTGCATAACCATGTTCTCCTTGTTTTTAATCCACACTCAAGGACATCTAGTGATGGACTTTGTCGCAGTACCCAATCTCTGGTCTGGAGATATGCCCGCAGAGAGTGCTGTGCTGCAGCTCCTGTAGTCGGAGGCAGTTTCTCAGGCTTGATACTAGTTATGTTGTCCTCATGAGTTTTATATTTTGTTGCTCACTGTCCACCCTCAATGTTTGACACTCTTTTCTCTCTCTCTCTCGCACACACACACACACACACACACACACACACACACACACACACACACACTGACTCTCTCACAAACACATTCACAGCCACCCACACAAACACATATGCACACACACACATTGACTCTCTCACAAACACATTCACAACCACCCAGACACCCACACAAACACATATGCACACACTTAACTTGCAAATAAAGTTCATACCTTCACTGATACTCTTTCTCACACACACACACTCACATGCAAAATGTCCTTTCTCACACCATGTTGAGACAAAACTTGACAATCTGAGATCTGTTCTTTTATGCCTTTCTTTGTGTGTGTGTGTGTGTGTGAAAAGAGAGCGAGTCCAATGCGGAGGGTGGAGATAATATTTTTGTAAATATTCTATTATCTTTTCATGGGACAACACTGAAGAAATTGCACTTTACTACAATGTAAAGTAGTGAGTGTACAGCTTGTTTAACAGTGTACATTTGTTGTCCCCTCAAAATAACTCAACACACAGCCATTAATGTCTAAACCGCTGGCAACAAAAGTGAGTACACCCCTAAGTGAAAATGTCCAAATGGTGCCCAAAGTGTCAATATTTTGTGTGGCCACCATTATAGTATTTTCCAGCAGTGCCTTAACCCTCTTGGGCATGGAGTTCAACAGAGCTTCACAGGTGGCCAAGGATTTGGCCATGGATAAATTGGGAGGTGTTACTAGACACTTAGAGGAACACATAGTAAAAAATCTATTGGTAAAAAAAAAAAAAATTTGCAGATTGGTGAAAAAAAGCCTAACTACAAGCAGAAATGTGGACATTAACAATCATGAACCCTGTAATAATTAAGGACCTGAAAATATTTGGGTATGCTAATGTCAATCTGCTTGGTTGCTGTGGCAACTCCGATCAGTTTCATGAGTAGGGCCTTAGACTTCCTGAAGCAATACGATTAACAGGAATATAAGCCTTGGTTAATCACTTCTCTTGTTTCATAGAGAGTATCAATTAATCCCAGGCATGTCTATTTAGATTTGAATGCTATCCACATCATGTTTCTATACCAGAAGTCAGCTACCCACCCAAACAACCATCACCACCCCCCAAGTCATTTAAGAAACTGAAACTGGGGCATAAAAAAAAAAAATTGGTTCCTGTTGGTTGTCAGTTGAGGCCATGGGGCCATGTCCCCCCAGTTGCAGTAAGGGATAGGTAGAAAATCAGTCCCTCCAGGATTTCACAAGGTTTTTTGAGACCGTTACGACCTAAAATGCCTGGATGGAAGTTGTGGTGTTTTTAGCTGTTTCTTGTGGAGAAATTGCGGGAGGAAGTGAAAATTGCAAAAATAGTTTTTTTTTTTTTAATTTAGGCAAGGCCTTGATGGCCAGCAGTTTCTAAAAAAATAATAATAATGTTGCAAAAAGAAAACGTATTACATTGAATATATGCCAAACAATAATTGTGACGGTAAAGGTCAAGGATGGTATAACAACTCAATAAGTGTGAGGGAATTATTCAATATTCAGGAAAATGGTCAGGGTGAAACCTGTCGACTGTCTGACCATGTTGTTTAATCAGTTAGGGGGAAAAAACAAAAACAAATCTGTTGACCTGGGCTTCAAATGTTAATTTGCAACTAAAAATGTAAGAAGTTATTCATGAGCCAATACATTTACATTTACATTTGGCCCGGTGGCAACAGAGTGATGTTTACGGGCTGTTACCATATTGCTCCAAATGGACAACAATGCTTTGTGAGATTGAATGGAAGAGATTCACCAGAAATGCATCCAATGAGCCCAATGGTGAGACAATGTACAATAGATTGTTGTAAGAAGGAGTCCAGATGTCTGGGCTGAACACAGTAAACTATAAGATGACCATCAGGACATCTCTGTTGAATCGAATGGGTTTTTGTTGGTGGTTGGGAGGGCAAGAAACAGGTCAAGGACAAACAAATCTGATCTTTGCAGATGCACCACTACAGGAAACACTAACTGTACGTACACACCGCCGCCGACTTCCAAAGATTCAGGAAGTCATTCATTTTCAATGGAGGCCGGCTTCTCTCAGCTGCAAGAAGCGGCAAATCCGTCAGCATCGCATTTTGGCCGTCTTGAGCGTCAAGCAGAAAGTTGAACGTTGGTCAACTTTATGGTAATGAGCTATGACGCGGTTCAGCGACCAACGACCAGCAACCAATCGGAATAGACGGCCTTTAAATAAAGTAACTTAGTTGGCCTAAGATAGAAGGTGATTGAATGTAGAATGCTGCCACGTCAGAGCGGCCAAAGCGTCCAAAGCTTCCCTGTACTTTTTTGACAAACGTCCTTGACAGGGTGACCCGAGCTTCTTTGGAAGCTCAAGTCGGCGGCGGTGTGTACGTACAGTAAGCAAGATTAGACTGCTATGTGACCTTTCATGGTTGGACGTACACAGACTGTCCACTAAAAGATCATCAGAGCAAAGCATTGGAGAAATGAGCCATCTGGGTGTTCGCATTAGCTGATCAGTGCGCTTGTTTGTGGTCGTTGTTGAACAGAATCTTACCAGATATTACATTCTCTTTCATGGTTGTTTACCGGACAGGGTCAAAGCACGTAAGCTCCCCTCGAGCTTGATAAATCCCTACGGTGGGATGTTAAGTCTTAGACTTTCAGCACAAGAATCTCACATCGCAATCAATTTGTAATGTCTCCAATCCATGTTTTTTGCTTTTCCCTATTGATAGCAGTGGATATCTTGCAAAGTTCTTTATTTACTGGACATTCCATTAGTCATAAAACTGAAGCTAATGCTGGCAACTACAACAATCCGTCCTTAGTCTGTTTACATTGTGATGCTGTTTTGCTTCTCTGTGTGTGGTAACTGTATGTGAGGTAAAGAATCTTTCCATGTGTAGGCCCTCGGCAACCCTCGCTGTGCAGTTACTGGGAGGGGGTTTGGGGGGAGAGGGGTGGGAGTATACAGCTGCCTCAAGGCCTGGAAGACAGAAGATTGCATGTTTGGCAAGTATGTTTGCCTATCCTTGACTTAAAATGTGCATAGCTCCTAGTGTTTTGTCTGCTGTGTTGATAGCTCAGCTGTGCTGTTTATCATTGGACATGTTGAATTGCAAACTTCATTCTCTTCCGCGCGTCCTCACCTCGTGTATGTATGTGTGTGAGAAAGATCCGGACACAGCCTCTTCCCATATAGGGTGCAGGGGGAGGAGGCATGTCACCCGCAGAGTAAGGGCAAGGGAATAGCGGCTTGTTTACCACAGTGCCGTTCCCAGGCCGAGGACAAATCTGCGCTTGGGTTATGTTCAAGCTTGTCTCAATACATTGTCTCCCTGACCAAATAGGCCAGATAAGATTAACTGAAGGCCTGTGTTTTGCGTTTGTTATTGCGCGTGTGGAGTTCTTCTAAGTGGTGGTGAGGAATTTGAAGAGCTTGCTTCTTGTGTGCGAGAGGGAGTGTGTGTGTGTGTGTGCCTGTGTGTGTGGGTCTGTGTGTTATGCTGAGGATGGCCCACATGCAAGCTGGGCTATTCATGGAATTCCAGGAGCACAGTAGAGGCTTTAGTGTCAAGGTTCATGCCCTTATGGTTGGACTACGGACACACAGCCAAGCTGTTATCTTTTGGATATGTCAAGAATCTAACCCACTCACAAGGGCTTTTGCCCATGCACAACACGCACTACAGCCTGAATGTGCGATGTTGATGCCCCTATATTCAAAGCATTTGCATACAGTTGCTTCCTCCTGCCAGCTTGTCCTTTATCTTTGAGATGCTGGCAATTCTTGGTAAACTCCCTTTAGAGAACACTAGTTATTAATCAGGAAGGAACAACAGAGTGTTGGTGTCATTCGCTGAAGTGAATTGAGACAGCTATTTTGTGAATGATTATTGCATCCTTTTAACTTCCCTTGTGGAAAAGCTGGCTTCGAGCAAGGGCAAATTATCTTGTCAGAGATGGTTCCTGTTGAAAAGCTTTCATTGGCACACGTTTCGTTTGAAACATTTCCAATAATGTCCGGCCACGCTGTCTGCTGCTTCTGCAGAAGGTAAAAGGATATCAAACCCAAACTATTTCCCTTGCGGGAAGGAATTCATCCTCGCAAGTTCTCATATTTGAAGTTATGACAGAGGTGCCAGGCCATTTCCTTGGTAGTGCACCACTGACCTGTAAAAGGGAGTTCCGGGTTGCAATCAGACCTGCGACCCCAATCATCACCACAGTGTAGGTTTACACGCTGCTATGTTCAGACAGATAAAGCCATTATTCTGTCAAAGAAGGAAAGAGAATGAGGTCAGTGAATCATGTGATGTGTCTCAACCAATTTTTGTTCCCCTCCCTTTGACCTCTGTGAGGTTTCATCAAGGTGTTGGTTGATAGAGGAGATAAGTCATTGTTAACACCGGTTGTGTGGCGGTGTCACACACACACACACACACACACACACACACATACACGCACGAACCACTGAGCTTTGAGGACCTGCAGAGGTGATGATTGTAATGATTGGGCAATGAGATTGTTCTGAGCTCTGACATCCTTAAAATGCTAACACTATCCGTATGCTCAAGAGCACACAGTGACCTGGTTTAGTGTATTCGCTATCATGCTCACATACTATTTCCTCTTTAACCCAAATATTTGTATATGCTTGGGTCAGGATGGCACTGCATCGAGTGAAATAGATGTCCATCACAATGCAATGTAATGGGTCACCTTTCCTATCAGGAACTGTGTTGCAGTAGCATTACTCTGTAAAGGCAGTTTGCTTGGGTTATACATACATATTATGTAATGGTTTAGTTAAACAGGTTTTCTGCAGATATCAAGTTATGCTGGAGCTTAGACATATGTCTCTGTCACAAAGATAAGATGGTTAAAAAGGCATCTATGATGTAGGCTACTATGCCTTTATACTACTATAGTTCTTCTCAGTTATGGGTCTTTATCAGTGCTTTGGCTTTAGCCTACTCCATAACACTGTGATGGGAAATTACTTTTCTGTAACTATTAAAACCACATTTTCTTTTTTAGAATTGTAAATATTTAAAACTATAACTAGGTTAGCCTACTTAAAGGATGGGGTTATTTCTTTGTCAATTTTCAGGCTTAGTAGGCTTTTGGATAGGCTACATGAAACTCGAGACTAGTGAGAAATAGCCTACCTTCCATTTTGTCCTTCCATCTGCACACCTTTGTTTGCTGTCCTAGAACAGAGGTCTTCCGTAACCGAAGACGTCTTGTCAACATGAACAACAAAATAATTGCCATGGGATAATTTAGGTCTTTTGAACTACTGAAAAATAGCCTTAGACAAGCCGTGTGTTACACTTAGGTGTTGGTTTTAGGGTTTTAGTCCCTTGTGCACATCACATAGGCTACGGGCTTATTTTTACAATCTGATTTTGCTGTTTTCAGCATCTCTCAACTCATGAAGAATAAACCTTTTCAAATGTCGATGTCGAAATCGAAACCTCGCATTGAGTTGAACTTGAAACAGACCAGTAACGGGATTGTCACTTGGCGCGTGTTGGGTTTGTATTCTGGTAAAGTGGAAGGTTCTTCCTACTGTTGTTCAACTTTAGCGGGGAAACTGAGTGCTCAGCCCTCCGCGGACTTGTGGATTCGGTGGTGAATGATGTGATGTAGTTCTAGCCTAGGCTACACACGGATGACCAGAGTTAGTCAGCGGATGGGCGGGATTGGTGTTGTTCATGACTGTACAGTTACAAACGGTAGGCTGTCAGACGGTTCGTGGTAGGCAGTGGAAACAAACGTCTCTTCATTTAAAATACGGTAAGATAACCTTTACTTGAAACCGCTAGCTATATCTGCGAGTGCTGTTTTACCCATTGCCGCCATGTAGGCTAGGCTATAATAGGCTAGTTTTCCCTCAGTGAAAGTGTGACTTTAACGTTATGTGATGCTGTTGTGATTTCATCGCAGCTTAGGCTCGATTTGTTTCTCGCTTCTATCACTGAGGCGTTATCTGTTAAAACTATTGTATCAGTTATATTGGTGTATTTTGATGCATTCTCGAAGCATCTTACACAATTCTTGGAAATAACTATCCTGTATCGTTATAGCCTATCTATGAAGTAGTCTAATCCGACTTGTCTACCTTGAAAAGTAGCCTAACGAAGTGGAAAAAATAGGTAGGCTACTTCTTTATGAAGCCAGGCGCATGAGGAAGTTGTGTTAAAAGTAGCCATAGTCTAACTTTCAAAACACTGGACTCTATAATGTCGGTGATTATTTTTTTACATGATCATGTCACAACTAATCAGATGGCTCACCTCCTGAATTACCCGGATTCTAATGAGATGCATCACAGCCACAGCACATCACATGGCGTCACTAGTATGACTCGCACAGTTCACACAGACAGGTACCATCATGTTACCCATCAATCAACAAACCCCATAGCTCTGTGGTCCCTTGTGGTTCGGTAGTCTGTTTTGGCCACAGTTGGCTTTCGATACCATGAAAGTGGAGTGAGGAAGAGCGTCGTAGTTGTATCAAGTGGTGGTACTGGCCACCAAAACCGGCATGACTTTGGAAATGTTTTCCCACACTCCCCCTATGGGCCTTTCCTTAGCCTAGGCCTACTGTAGAGGGAAATTGTTTCCCCCCTCTTTTTTACCACCTATGCGTAATGTAGGCTAGGCTGTTGTTCTACCATAAGACATTTCGGATTAGATGCTTTGTAACCAATACACTAGGATGTCACTGGATTTGGACAGGTCTGATTATTGTTATTATTATCACTTATACGATTAATTAGGCTATTCATTAATATTCAGAATTTCAGTAGCAGCAGATACCCTGGAGTCTGTTTGGGATAACTGTCACATGCCCTGTCTGGTTCTCATTAGTGACTGTCCTAGCACATGGACCCGCTGTGTGAGTTAGTCTGGTTGATCTAGTATCTGGAATGGCTATTTTGGCACTTGAAAGAACAATACCACCCCAGTGGCAATGTAAACTGTGCACCGAAAAGTTTTGAAAGCTTCTTAAACTGATGGAAGAGGTCCGTTTGACAAATTATTAAATTGTAAACACTCAAACCTAAGTTAGTGTTGTGTTTACAACATCTAATAGTAGGAGATCATATTCTTGAATCAGAAGTCAATAATAGGCCACAGAAACAGAGATGTGCAAATTCCCCATGTATAGGCTAAATAGGTTTAACCCAATGTTTTGTTTTTGAGTGAAATATATTCGACGACTCCCCTGTAGTAATTCCCATTCTTTACTCAAAAATGATAAGTTACAATTTCAACATTCAAGGCCACTGTTTTGCCGTTATCCTTTTAACACAGAGTTATTTGAAAAGAACTTGGGCTGCGTATCCCGCCACTATAGACCCTTTCAACAAGGTAAACAAAAACAATGCTTGGACGTTCTATTTGGTTCCCAATCTACTTCCTCTGCATTAAGATAACATATGGAATGTTAAGGAAGCCTTGTGGGGCCAACTATGATGCTGATAATGGAACTCTCTTGAAAGGGTCTTCAATGATCAAGCATTCGCGCATATTTTACTTGTTGCGTACAACGCGACACTCCTCATAGTAACGCAAACCATATGGTGCCGGGGGCGAAACGACCCCTTCTCCGTGGCCCGAGTAAAGATTTGTAAACACACTTGCCACGCCCTTGCTAACACGCTCAAGGGTTCTTGAAATTCCTGTGCCAAGGGTAGCATATCCACACTCGGTCTTTAGGCTACTCTACGCTACGGCATGATCATTCCTCTCTGGCAAGGAAACGGGAGTTTATGAAAATGTTGCTTCAGAAGCGGTAAGACGGTCTGTTATGACTCAGTGGAGCTAAGTGAAAGCACATGTCAGTCTTCGATGATTCGATATATTTGTCTTAGATTTGTACAAATTAACATGAAAACTTCAGTAGATCTTTTTTTGTAGCCTATCTTGCTTACAACATGGGAAAAACTTCAGTGGTAGCCTATAGGCTGTTTTCCGTCTTGTTACAAAGCAACCTGAAAACTAATTTTTAACTTTGTCTTAAACCTATGTTACTGGAAAGAGTTAGTCACTGAGGCGTGTTATGGAGTTCTCTGCTTCATTTTTTTTTTTTTTTTTTTTTTTTTTTTTTGGCTGTTAGTCCTCAGTCATCTTTTAAACTGGTACAAAGTTATTAAAGTCTTTATTTGTATGAATGCCAAAAGCAGAATGTGTATTGCGCTCAACTACAGTTTACCCAATACTGTCCTGGAATTACAATTATTTTCACCAATTCAGCATTGATGGTATTGAAATTTCATAAAAGTAATTTTTATTTATGTATTTATTTATTTATTTTTTATTTTTAAAATCTCATTTCTCTCTACAGGAAAGAAATTGTCTACCCCTCCCTGTGCAGATTTCAGCAGTAAGATGAGCTGAATTGCTGCCAATACTGGATTATCCATTTGGAAGTTTGTTGGGATCTGCTGAGCAGTACCGTGGAGTGTGTCCCCCATGTGCTAAATGCGTAATGAGCACCATTTGAGGAGGTCTTTGTGTCTCTTAGACCCAGCCGCTCAAAACTCAATGCACCTCCACCCCTGTTCTCCCACAGTTTTCTGAGGCAGAGCGGTCTGACATGAAGAAAGTAGCCCAGTGGTCAGTGGAGGAGGTCTCTCGCTGGCTGATGGACGAAGGCATGCAGGAGTATTCTGAGCCCTTCCGGAACGTTGACGGCCACTCACTCCTGCAGCTCTCACAGACGGACTTCCAGAGGCCGCCCCTGTCGCTGGTGAGTTCGGACGGTGGGCAGCAGCTTCTGGAGCGCGTGGAGACGCTCCGCATCGAGCACCACATCGAGGCGCACAAGAACGGACATGCTAACGGCGACGCCATGCGGGACCTTGCCGACGACCTCATCATGGATACAGGGAATGGGATCACCCCCGCCGGAGGGAGCATGCCCGGGAAACGCAACGGGATGGTCAATGGCTACCACAAAGATCTGGTCAAAATCCCTATGCCCGAGCCCACGCGCTCACAGTTCCCGACAGAGTGGGGCAAGACAGCAGTGGCTTTCTTCTACGCAATCTGCTGCTTCGTATCCACCACAGTCATGATCTCCGTCGTCCATGAGCGCGTGCCGCCCAAGGAGGTGGACCCTCCACTGCCCGACAAGTTCTTTGACCTTTTTGACCGCGTGGAGTGGGCCTTTTCCATTTGTGAGATCAACGGCATCATCCTAGTGTGCCTGTGGCTGTTACAGTGGACCCTGTTGAAATACAAGTGGGTTATCCATCATATCCCTCTCTCTCTCTCTCTCTCTCTCTTTCTCTCTCTCTCTCTCTCTCTCTAACACTGTCTCTGTTTATAATTGCTAATTGTAGTTGTTTATATAGTGGCCGGTCTGTACTCAGCCTCTAAACTAGGCACCTTGGCACATCTTAGATTATCCAATCCGGAATCTTCCACAGAGACGGACATTCCTGCTTGCCAATCATGTCACATCACAGCATGATTCATAGCGGCTTTAAGAGAGGCAAAGAGATACGAAGTCCAATGAAACACACCTTTGTGTTCTGTGTTTGTTTAGCGTTTACCCTCTGTGGCTCTGTTGGCTTGGCTTGCTGTGTCAACACCACCATGTTTCCACTCCTGGTGTTTGCCATTGCTTTGTTCTTATGCACTCAGGGTATCCCTGATAACTGTTTCCTTGCTCTGTAGATCCATTGTTGGCCGGCGTTTCTTCTTCATCGTGGGCACGCTCTACCTGTACAGGTGTATCACCATGTACATTACGACCCTTCCCGTGCCAGGAATGCACTTCAGGTGTTCCCCAAAGGTAAGACACATTATCAAGTTGTTGTCCAAAGCAGCACTTCATGGATTAAATGTGAAAATTTGCCATGGTAGTTTTTTGTTATGGAGTTGACAGTTGAAATTTCATGGTTGATGTCACACTGTGACACTTACAAGTTACAGGGCTCAGGCAAGTAATGGCTACTGTCATATACTGTAGATAACTTCAATTTCAATGTTCAATTTAATTTAATTTAATTTAATTTAATGGCAGGGGTCATATTGCTCTAGAGCATGGTGGCCAGTGACTGGAAAGAAGATTAATTTAATTGAGATTACTGTACTATAGAATTATGTTGTGTTATTCCACGTCTCTGGGATCATGCTTTTAATAAATAGCTTTGTCTGAAGTCCATGGGAGTTCTTCCAATCGGAAAAAGGAGGTGCCCCGGCCATTGCGTGGAAAAATTTTGGGAAAGCTCTATTTTAGGCCAACTAACCTCCCCTGATCCTCATTTTCCATGCCTGCTCTGCCTGTCCTTCAACTGTGTCTGTCAGTGGGGAGTTGCAGAGTTGTTGAAGGGGGTGGGGGTTTGTGAGGTTGGGGAGGGGGGGGGAGGGAGGGGGGTCTGGGGGCGGGGTAGGTTGGAACTGTCAGAGACACATGCTCAACAGATGTGTCTGAAAGATCCTCTTCCTTGGCTATTTTGAGACCGACATGGCATCGGGAAGTTTTCTCTCGTTGCATCACTCTCAGGGGTATGTTTCGAATCCCATAAGAGGAAGCACCCGTGCTCACCCGTTACTCGAGTGAGTCGAACCTCTGAGCAGTCACACAGAGGCTCGGTGTTTATTTTTTTTATTTGTGTCACAGGCACATTACCGTTGCTAAGGAGCTGTTATGGGGGGAGCTGGAATACTGTTGTTCATCATCCACTGGGCGCAAGTGACTCACACAGGGGTGAGGGATGGTGTCAGGATGGGTGTGTGCATGTGTGCGCACGTTGAGGCCTGGAAATACTAGCAGCAGGAAATGTGGGAAGTCGTTCATTTGGTGAGCCTGACAGACCACGGCATCCCCCCCCACACACACACACACACTACATACACACTACACACACACATGCTTTTCACCCTGTGTCCTTCTCTCCTCTCTTCCGAATGACACGTACCACTCGGCGGGGTGTTTCCGCACGCTGACTGCCACTCCACACTCGATCCCAGAATACATCAGGGTTTGTTCTAGAAGAAACGGCCATGACAGTAATTGGGGCATAATATCATTTCGAGCCGGAGAGTGGAACGCTGATGGAAGAAGAACAAAGGAGAAATTAATGTCTTGGCTGTACTCTAGCAAAACATGTCAATAAACAGAGACACAGAGTAGATTAATGACGAGATGTTTGCCTGTTTTGTTGGTGGTAAAATGCCTGTTTGGGTTTTGTTGTTCACCGCCCTAGTATAATTTGTAGATGAGCCAACCGTGAGTTTTGTGTGAATAGACGTTGTGTTCTTTGAAACTTGTCATTTGTTGGTGCGTGAGAGTGTTAAGTGTGTGTGTTTTACAAATGACCGCCAGTGTGTCTCTGTTGCTCAACGAACCCCCAAGTGTGTTGGTTCATTTGTGAGCGCTGGCTGTGTTCTCTGGAGATAATGGTTTTACTTCACCCATGTGGTGAGCCGTGCGTTCCTGTGGTTTTACCGTTTGCCATCTTTCTGTGTGGCCAACTGCTGATTTATAATCTTGTTGTTGCTGTTACTTTGTAACGGTTTAGGCAGCTGTGTTGAACTGACTCTTGATATCTGATCTAAATTTGTCTAGAGAGAGAGAGAAATTGTTTTGGGGTGGGGGTTGGATGCGGGTGGGGGTTGCACAAGGAAATGTCATCCACAAGCACAATAAAATGGCACAATAATAGACACAAATGCAGAGCTATTATAGACCCTTTCAACAAGGTAAACAAAAACAATGCTTGAACGTTCTATTTGGGCCCCAATCTACTTCCTCTACATTAAGATAACATATGGAATGTTAAAAAGGAAGTCTTGTGGGGCCAACTATGATGCTGATAATGGAACTCTCTTGAAAGGGTCCATAATGTGTGTGTGTGTGTGTGTGTGTGTGTGTGTGTGTGTGTGTGTGTGTGTTTTGCAGTTGCTCGGGGACTGGGAGGCGCAGATGAGGAGGGTGATGAAGATGATAGCTGGCGGGGGCCTCACCATCACCGGCTCCCACTCCATGTGCGGCGACTACCTGTACAGTGGCCACACTGTAATGCTCACGCTCACCTATCTCTTCATCAAAGAGTGTAAGTGGCGCTTGGCAGTGCGGACCAGTCAGACGTGAATAACCTGACCTCAAAGTAAAAGTCCAACCACACGTATCTGATCCAAAGCCCTTCACCAAACCAGATAGTGTGTTCATTCATTGCACAGGTGGGACCGATACATAACAGGAGGACTTTCTGCTTTCTGAAGCTGGGGTTGCACACCTCTGCGTGGTTCACTTTTCAAAACTGACTGAAGCTTAAAGGAACAACGCAGCAATTTTTCACAACCTCTGTTTCCTTGAAGTCACAGAGAACTGTTGGTACGGAAAAAAACCCAAAAACAATCGGTGCTACCTAGCTCGAGTTGTTGCAGTCAACAGCTAGAGTAGACAGGCAGCTACAGTGCTACACTCTGGGGGCATTTTTAAAAATATTTTTTATACCAGTTTTTATAACAGTACTCAGTGACCTTGGGAAACAGATGCATGTGAAAAATTTCATCAAACTTGCAAAATGTCATCAAACTTCCGAAATGTGTGTGTGTGTGTGTGTTTTCATTGTGAGAAGAGGGCCTTGTCTATATGGATCCTGTAGCACGGTGGTTTGGACACAATAGTGACACCTGCTGGTGAAATTTGGTGACCTCCAAATACATACAAACTCATCACTGAACGTGCTCATTACACAGATAAGAGAGGATCTATGCCATTTTAATGTCTTACACAATTACTGAATTGTAAAGTGTTGAGATGCTCAGGTTGTTTGTTATTCTTCAGGGGAGCAACACATAAGACTGCTGTTGACCACAGGAAGAACAGTGTTCCTGTAAAGGGAAAAACTGATGTGTTGTCAATAAACCAATCAACTGCTATCCCATATCCATCCGAAAGAAAACATAAATGATACTCTGCTGCTGTAGACTGTAGAGCGAGTGTTAGTTTGATGATTTTAATTGAGATGAATTGCTTGTGTTCCAAAGACTCTCCAAAGAGGTTCTGGTGGTACCACTGGGCCTGCTGGCTAATGAGCGTGGTGGGAATCTTCTGCATCCTCCTGGCCCACGACCACTACACCATAGACGTCGTGGTGGCCTACTTCATCACCACGCGACTCTTCTGGTGGTACCACACCATGGCCAACCAGCAGGTTAGTCACTCTGATTAGACCCCATTTCCACTTCCCAGGCCTGGTTTGTGTTCACTTCTCAGTCTCACTTTTAACCCGGAATGTTCTGCATTGTTTTTCAGGTCCTGAAGGAGCCATCACCAAGCAACTTCATCTCACGAGCGTGGTGGTACCGGTTCTTCTACTACCTGGAGGAGAACATCCAAGGCATAATCCCACGGAACTACCAGGTGCCTTACCTGTGGCGACCGTGGCAATGGGGCCACGTGAAGTACACGAGAATAGACTCTGAGTGAGCGAATGACTTGAGCGACAGAACTGGCTGACCTTCCCAGTGACCTTTTCGTCTCTCAAGCTGCCACTGCATTTTTTGGGCCCCAATTTAACAATAAAAGGGGTAACAAGTGAGTAGAGACTCAAAGGGAGACCTCAAGTGCCAGATTCCCGTCACAAGAAGGTACCCATGTGGAGTACCGCCACCACAACCACCTCTTCCTTACAAGCTCCCAGAATCCCCCCCCCCCCCATATCGAACTGGTCAACACTGTGACTTATCGTTAAAAACATTTCATTTAAGGTTGCAAAGCTAAGAGTGCTTCTTTTTATGCCTACGTGCTTCTTGCCACGGGGCAAAGCTGTGCAGAATTTGTCCCTCCTAAGTTTGTTTTGGGTATGTGCTTAATGGTTGTCCAGGCAACCGGTTAAATTGTCCGTGCATGATTCAAGTCAATGACCCACCCCACGCCATGGTGGCCAGGACTTGGAATGACTGCGAGGACAGACCTGGAAAATGTGTCACAAGGTTGTTATGCCACTTTTCCCTGAATGTTGGGGTGAAGGATGAATGAACAAGTGATCCTGAAGTGTGCTTTTCTGTTAAAAGAAAAACAAGTAAAACTGCAGTGGGATAAAATCATGAATCCACCAAAACACAACTAGGGAAAATCTGGTGGAAGATTTCTTTTTTTTTCTTTTGTAGTAGTAGCTTTCCTTAAGAAATATTGCCAAGGGGCAAAAAGAGAGAAAAATGTTTTTCTAAGAAATCTAAAACTTCATTTATTTTTCCAACTAATGCTTTGTATATGGCAAACGGATATCGAGTGGTATGTATACATTCCTCAGTGCCTTTTTAGACGTGACTGTACTATCAGCTTGTAAGTCCATGACATTGTGTTTCATATTTCCTTGCAATGTATAACGACGATGTAATGCCGTAAGGCATCAGTGTTGTCGTCTTTCTGTTTCTTTTTGTTTGTTTGTTTGCTTTTTTTTTTAACCTGAGAACCTGAGGTCCAGCAGGTTGCCTGTTTTGCCAAGCTCGTCGCCCCCTGACCTCTTACTCCCCTTTAAGACTGGTGGGCGTCGGTCACACAAAGCTCTCTCGTCCTCTGAATGTTTTGCTCTCTCGTCTAGCCAAGACGTCTAGCCAAGATGTTTAGCTAATATGATTGTGTCAAAGCTAATTCTATTGTGGTGAACCATTTCATTCATGTTATACTGTTTTTATTTATTTTTCCTGTGTGTGTTTGTCTGTTTATTTTGTTGTTAATATGTATGTATTTGCGGACCCCATAAACGGGACTGCAAGTTGTTCCGAGTCCTTTTTACTTTGTAATTGTCCAAGCCAAATAAGCTGTGTTGCCTGGGCCCTAAATGAAAAGGTCAACTGAGTTTGAGGTGACTTGGGTGCTCCAAGCTGCTGAGATTGTCCCCTGGGCTTTTTTGTCAGCGGTCACATGCGACAACTCCACCGCCACCCCCACACCCCATCTCTCTTCTCTCCCCTCTCCCTCGGGTCCTTTAAAGCACAGTGAGCGTGGAAAAGCACCAAGTTCAGACTTCCAGAGAGCGGATGGTCAGTGAAGGCCTCAAATACCCTCATCTTAATTTTTGCTATACACAGAGATTGTTTGTTTGGGATCTCGCTAGTACTGGTTACAAGCTGTTACAGCCCTGAATGTTGATGCACCGATTTTACTTGACCTCAGGGAGGTAACAAGTTTTTTGGGAGAGTTAACAGTTACATTTTGTTGTCGATGTTGTTGGGCAATTCCACACAAAACTGTCACATCCATAACGCCTACACAATGCCATGGTATTTAGTTGGCGTTATGGACGTGACCGTTTTGCGAGGAATTGCCCTGTTACGTTAATGGAGGAGTGATGATGGGGGCGGGGAAGATGGCACAATTTTTGGTCTTCACTGTCCAAACTCTCTCTCTGAGGTTTTGCCTAACGTGAAGCTGCTAGACGTGATGGAACAGTAAATGATCTGCATCCAGCAGCAAAATAAAAGAACTGTCAGCATGGTTGTGGTCTCTTGCGTTTTTCTTTTCCAAATTGTTTATGGACTGCATGGTTTGCTTTCTGGGAATAGAACTACCTTAGAATCACAGAATCCACAGGACCATATTAATATTTATTATAATATAGTTAAATGGACAAAATCGCTCTGTGCTTTATTTTATTTCATAATGCACATACTTCTAAAATGTATTTGTGTTAAGAAACAGTTCTTGGTGAAGAGTCTGTGCTATTAAATGTTTTGGGAGAATGAAAATTAAGACCGTAAGCAATGCATAATAACTTTTTTAGTTATGCAGTCAACTTTCACACGGCATAAAAATAAATCCATTATGTGGAGTGTTTTAGATAACGGTCATAAAAGTTCAGCCCTGCCACCTTTGTCCAGTACTGAACAGTATAATCTTCACTCTTGTGCCAGCGATTATTCTTCAGACAGGACAGGTGTCGAGGTGACTGTGGTGGATTTTACTCTTAAGTATTAGGTTTGTGAATGAACTTTAAATATTACAGAATTTCTTTGACGCATTAATGAAGTATTTCAAGGTTAATGGTTTACAAGGAGATTATTACTGCAAAGGAGCTGTTAACTCTCTTATCTCTTATGTGAGATACCTGGTTCATCAGTGGAAATTCTCTTCTAGTTTCTTGTCAGCCACAGTGGTCGGACAACTGAAAACATTTTCTTGCCGTTGCAGTTAGACATCTAAAGTTCTGAATATTTGCAGCAGTATGAACTTTAGTTGCTAAACCAGCTCCTATCAAGACAAGCCTCTGTTTAGGTTTTCCCACAACCAAACTCTGCAGCGTGAGACCTAGTATATGCGTTGTTGTGTTTGACCGTCTATTCCCACTCAGTCCAGTACAGTCCAGTGCGGAAGGATGGCACGGAAGGGAGAATGCTGCGGCCTGAGTTCCCTGGAGGTTCTGCTCGTCGTGCTGTTCTTGAGCATGACCGGGGTGTCCGTAGGTCTGATTGCAGTCATGGCAGTCGGGTGGAACGCTACATCGCCAGGTAATGCCTGATTCCTCCCTGCTCCTATTCCTTCTTCTACATTGGTTGTTCTTTTTTTGTAAGTCACTTTTAAAAATAAATAAATAAATAAATTTGAGCTAAATTAATAAATGTAAATGTATACTATTGACCAATTGCCTGTATTTGAGCTCATGCCAAATGCAAACCACATGACTCAGTACCCCGTGACTCTCAAATGTGTCATATATTCAACTTTATTTTCATTTTTTAATATATTCATTTTAAATACACTTTACAATATTACATCATTGCATCATCTTCAAATTGAAAGCATTTGTTTATAACTAAGACCAATTTGAAGCACTGATTGCCAAGGGAGAAATGGTTCTGGGTTTGTGATGTTTATCTACACAGAGGCACCTAAACCCACCAGTGGGCCCACACAGGGTCCCCCAGAGAACCACTTCCTTGTAGGGGTAGGCCGAGCAGACTGCACAGGACCTGTTGGGGATGTGCCCCTGGTAAGTGCTGTTGTGTGTGTGTGTGTGTGTGTGTGTGTGTGTGTGTGTGTATGTGTATGTGTACACTTAAACATCTTTAAATGCCCATGAATAGTTATACTGCTAGAGTATATTTACATTCTAATAGCTACCGTTACCGAAGGACAAATACAAAAATATTGACCTCTATAAGCAGTTAAAATTCTCAGACTCAGTCATGAAATTTTGAAGGCATACAATCCTACATGTCAGTAATTTCATATGTGGATTTGTATGTCTGACAGCATGTTCTGGTATAGACTTATTTTGTAAAGGGGGACATTTAGCATTGTAATTCAAGTACCGGTGGTATTAAAAACAGAAAGAGAGCCTTCCTTAAAATTTAAGTTTCAAAAATGTCATTTGTAAGGGTTCATTGACTGACACATACACACACCCACGCAGACACTCATGCTTAGACACAGACACTGTACTCACATGGGCCTAATTTATCTGATAGTGAGGCTATGAAGAGTTCAATCATAATAACATCTTTGATATGATCGAGTGATAACGTTTATTACTGATGTCCTCAGATATGGAGAGGAAAGAGTGGGAAAGAAACATTCTGTGTGATGCAACAGCCCATCATGCTTTTATCTCCTTCAGCTGTTCAACTGCTTTTATCAACTGTTCAACTGTTTACAGATGGGCTACGCCAACTTGGACCAAACAGCAGGGGGGATCCACTTCCGTCTCTACAGCAGGGCCTTCATAGTGGATGATGGGAGCAAGAGAGTGGTGTTTGTCACTGCTGATATTGGTATGGTCTCCCAAAGGCTGAGACTCGAGGTGGGTTAAAGCTTGGTCTAAAGGGGGCAATTTGGCAAACAAAAAGACTGGAGGAGTCTGGCAATTTGGCTTAAAAGACTTTAGAGGAACTGGGCCATGTTTGTCATGCCATGATTATTTTTACATTAAATTCCCTTCCTGACCAACATAAAGTGCTCAAAATATTGATATGACGGAATCAGCATTGGTAGTTGTTTTGATAACAGTGGCACCGAGACAATACTCCTAATCAGCTTGTTTGAATTTAGCAGTCTGCCAAATCTATTAGGATACATGAAATCTCGACTGTAGTCAAGTCACATTTATTTACATAGCACATTTTTGTATGCAGAGACTTTATGTATGTCTATTATGTCTATTAAACTCAACATGTTCATCTCAAACATCTTCAGTATGCGTTACATGTCCTTGGCTGTAGTTTCCTTTCATCTAATACTACATGTGAGTACACTGGGGAAGGGGAAAGAATGCATTTTTCATAGGGTTGTATGTTGCAGGTCCTGAGAGTGCTCCAGGAGAAATATGGAGACCTGTACAGACAAGACAACGTGATCCTGAGTGGCACACACACACACTCGGGCCTAGCAGGATACTTCCAGTACACTCTCTTTATGATCACCAGCAAAGGCTACATCAAGTCCTCCATTGAGCCCATTGTCAATGGCATTGTCAAGGTTCCTGTCTCAGCTTTTCTCCTTCATATCAGTTGACTTAGACAATGCAATCACTGATGAAAGATTAAAGGAAGGCATGCATTAAGCATGATGGTTGCTTTGCTGTGTTATCTATAAAGTTATTTATTACAGTTATACAGTAGTTATAGCTAACAGTTGTAAGTTCAATGTAGTTGTGCCACATCTAAGATGGAAAAAGCTAAAACAAGAAGAGGTGGTCCAAAGGCCCTTATCATGGAACATAATCCAATATGGAACCTTTAATCATTCCATAGTAGATAAAATAATAATAAAAAAAAACAAGTTGCATCAATTTCTAAACGAGTGAAAGAAAATGTCTACATCAAAACCTTCCTGAAATGTGCTGAAAATGTCAGCATCAAAATCTTTGATCGCTTTGTTCGCTGGACAACAAAACCAACAGTCATGAGAGGAAACACCCAGAATAAAAATGAAGAGTTGGATGAAACAATGGAGATGAATGAGTACTTTGTAATATAACAGCAGATTTCCTGTTGACACAGAGCATTGACAATGCCCACAAGAGTCTGAGACCAGGCCGCATCTTCGTCGGCCGGGGTGAGCTGGAGGAGAGCAACCTGAACCGAAGCCCCCAGTCCTACCTGAACAACCCAGAGGAGGAACGCAGGAGGTCAGCCGCACCGTAGCGCACCTCACAGCACCTCACAGCACAGCACAGCACAATATGGCACAACATACCACGACACGGCACAGCATAGCACAATACAGCGCAGCACCACACAGCACAACACAGCACGGCACGACACAACATAACACGGCACAATACAGCACAGCACGGCACGACACAACACAACACGGCACAATACAGCACAGCACGGCACGACACAACACAACACAACACGGCACAATACAGCACAGCACGGCACGACACAACACAACACAACACGGCACAATACAGCACAGCACGGCATGGCACAACACAACACAACACGGCACAATACAGCACAGCACGGCATGGCACAACACAACACAACACGGCACAATACGGCCCAGCTGGGGCCATTAGAGGCACTCTATGGGAGAAGCTTTATGGCCAATAGCGTTTTATAATGGCTTTGCATTTGTGCTTTATTGTGGCATTTTATTGTGCTTGTACTCATGCAACCCCCACCCTACCCTACCCCACATCCTCTTTCATACACACACACACACACACACACACACACACACACTCTATCCCCAGTCAATTCAGACTCAAAAGTAAATTCCAGAGTAAACAAGAAAATGGAAAATGAACAATGCCAAATGCCATCAAAACATCCTGAAAACCCATTTGAGTGGTCTTGTCCTTCGGAAGCTGGCTTTTATGGTGAAAAACTAAGAACATTGCTTCTTGTTGCAGGTACACATCCAACACTGACAAACAGGTGGTGATGCTAAAGTTCACTGACCTGGATGGGGACGGCTTGGGTATGCTCAGGTGAGAGGTTGCCTCCATGTCTGCCACCAAAGGTCATAGGTCACCGCTTTTTCCAGAGGTCAAGAATTCTTGACTGTGGGAAATGTGACGTGTCTTGTTGCCCCATTTCTCTTTGCTTGCAGCTGGTTCGCTGTCCACCCTGTCAGTATGAACTACACCAATCAGATGGTTAGTGGAGACAACCTGGGCTACGCCTCCTATCTGTTTGAGCAGGAAAAGAACATCAACGCACTTCCTGGTGAGGTGAGGTCTCCTGTTGCCCTCTTCGGTTCCAAAAATGTCTTTGAAAGAGCATCATAATTGGCATCCTCCAGGGCCAGCTTTCCATGAATTAAGCCTAGTCCTCCTAAACTAAATTATGTACAAGAATTATCAACAACTACCCATGTACAAGAATAATCCAGCCGTTCATGTTTAAATAGTATCTCATATACAGTATCATAATATTTACTGCAACATTTTCATTCATATTTATTTGAGGACAGTAGTCATTTGGAGGGATACATGAACCAAAAGCATTATGCTGCAGAGTGAGTGAACCATGATGTTGGTATTGTTGGTGTTTCACTCATACTATAAAAGATAAGTATCAGGGCAGCAATAAATTAACAAATGTAATCCTGTGTAATGGAACAGTTTAAAACTGCTGGGGTAATCGATTTAACTGATTCTAATAGTTTCCCAGTTCAACCACCCTTGAATTTTTCATAAATTTAAAAGGCCTCTATAATTGGATCACTCTATGGCAAATGGCACAAGTTGGTTGCACAAGTTTGTTAGAAGTTGTAATACATCCGTCACTTGAGAGCTCAAGACTGAATGTGGTCCTAATGTTCTCTCACTAATGGTTGCACTGCTGAATATATGAGCATTTTAATTGGTGCACAGAGAGAAAATGGACAATGATTTAGATGAAGTAAAACATGTGTCAGAGAGAGAGAGAGAAAGAGAGAAAGAGAGAGAGTGTATTGTGAAAGACATAGTTGGCAGACGGAAGGAAAATATCCCAAATCTTGTGAAAACAAGCTCCTCCTTCCCCAGAGTTTTTGATGTACATAGCAGCACTTCTTCCTCAGACTTAAAGGATGACAGCAAGACGCTCTGGGTTATGTGGTGTTTATCTTCAGAAACTAGTTTCATCAATGACTTGACATAACCTCTCATTTGAGTCCTCTGTCCCCTTGTAGTGACAGAGATGAAACATCAGTGGCATTTAATTTGTTTTCACAAATAACAAACGAGCTGCAATGTGGAGACTTGCAACGCAGTAACATCATTTAAGTTTATAAATAATGTAATTACATCATACCTAAATCACATCTTGTGTTCCGATGAGGTCAGACATCAAGCATCATTTGAGCTGTTTATTGCTACATGTCCTACGCATTGGATAGTAGATGCGTCTTATTAACCAGTCAAACCAGTACAATAGCCTGCCATGATGAGATCCATAAGAGTTACGTATGTAACCTCAGATCTCTGACAGAGACCACAAGACCTCAACAAAAACACACACCAAGAGCGGGATTCCCAAAGGTGACTTTGAAGTGCTTTGAAGGAGAACAGATATGTTATAATGTGTGTCCTGTTGTCCTCTAGGGCTCATTCGTAGCGGCGTTTGCCTCCAGTAACCTTGGCGACGTGTCCCCGAACACCATGGGCCCTTACTGTGTGAACACATGGGAGAAGTGTGACTATCTCAACAGCTCCTGTCCCATTGGTGGGGTGGGTTGCCATTTTATATTTTACCTCACAGATCAACCACTTGATCAAACCTATTTATTCAGCTTAAGCTCAGCCTACTCAAACAGCACTATAACTGTGGCTGCACCAATAGAGTCAAAACCTCAAAATTAACATTTTGATAACATTTCCTGTATCATTTTTTTTCCAACATTTTACTACACCATCACACAACACTTTGCTTCATATATTTTTCTAACCTGTTGCTGTAGATGCCCATTTCAGATCAGCACCAATGAAACTATTTTACTTATATATTTTTTCTTCATTACATTTGTATCTATGTACTGAAATGACAATAATTTAAATGATTTGTCTTTACTGCTCTGTAGACAAAAATGTGTGTTGGCTTCGGACCAGGGAAGGACATGTTTGAGAACACCAGGATCATTGGGGAGAACATTTACAAAAAAAGCAAAGTAAGACAATCATTCCAGCACTTTAGAAATGTAGCACAATGCAAAGGCCATGCCTCTGGTTTGTCTATATGTAGCCTAGAGATCCAAGAAGGTATCTGTAGCTATGAATGTTATACTATGATTGGAGCAAGTTGCCATAGTATTTTGTGAATTCACCAATAGCCAATTCATTTCTGTATAATTTCTTTGCTTTATGCTGATGGATTTTGTGAGCTTTGAAGCAACAGTCTATAGGTCCTAATTTAAAAGGCAGGCAAAGAGCAAAGTCTATCAACAAGCCAAGTATAGATTGTGTTGCATTTGGGAGTATTGAGCAGGCCCATCAATGTTCATGTTTGAAGGTGCTCTAGGCAATGTTATGTAACGTCACTTCTGTTGACACTCAAACAAAACAGAGAGCTAGCTCGCTACTCCCTCCCCCTCCCTAAACGGGGATCTTGTTGGGGATTGGCTGGAACAGTTTGTTATCTTTTTATGGTTGTTGTCAAGTTGTTTTTGTTGCTGTTTTTGGAGCCTGGGCTATCCACAGAGACCGCGTTTTTTACAGTGTATTCAGGGCACAGGCAGTTAGCAGATGGTGAGGTGATGTTTGCTGTATATGACAAAAAATGTTTTAGTTTAGAAACCGCGTAACATTGTTTAGAGCACCTTTGAGGTTTTACACTGTGGTGTTAAATTAGCAAATTGATTTTGCCTAGATATTAAATTAGCTTTAGTTAGACTTTAGACTTTGCACTTTGCTCATAATTAAAAATCCGGGTCCCATGTGTCTTATATCATATTGTCTTCCCTTTCACTAGTTTTTGATTGACAGCTGCCCCTGTGCTTTGAATGATTGCCTTTAGGAACTTTATGGGAATGCAAAGCAGGAACTGCGGGGGTCAGTGCACTTTGCCCACCAGTGGGTCAACATGACTGATGTCACTGTGCAGATCAACTCCACACACACGGTGAGGTGGCAGTAAGCACCAGCAAAAGAAAATAAGCCTTATGGGCAAGCACACTAACACTTAAATTCAATTGGATTTGGGGTATTCATTCACCGTAATACCAACAATGGCTGACCATCCAACACTTAATGTTTACAAAGGATGTTTGTCCATGATTTTTAATGGCCTTAGGGAAGCCTTTCCTCAATTTGTCTTAGTTTTGGTCCATGCCATGTTTTAGATCCATGCACGATCAGATAAAAGACCATGGTTTGTGTTTAGCACAACATATTCATTGTAATGCTGCATTATGCATGCTGGGGGTGACTACTCAAGCCATAAACACAGGATTCAGTAATCCATGGCAGATGATCTAAAATACTTCTTTGTTCTTTGTTTCGGTCAGGCTAAAACATGTAAACCAGCTCTCGGCCACAGCTTTGCTGCAGGAACGACAGATGGTGGAGGTGACCTCAACTTCACCCAGGGTATGTGCTTATGTCTAATTTATCATGTCTAATGCTTCATGTTTGTACTGGGCTCTATCTTTTCTGGCGTCGTGCAATATCCAAGCTCGACTATAATTTAATTTCAAATGAAGTGTTCATTTACTTACTGCTAAAAACATATTTTGGTCTGGAAGTGTGGCAGTGACAGTTGACAGTGTAATCCACGGAAGAGAAGGATGAGAAGGACATGTTTATTTTTCTCTCACTCAGGTGCTGTGGAGGGGGATCCCTTTTGGGACGGGATCCGGGACGCTCTCTTCGGTGAGCCATCCAACGAGACGCGGGACTGCCACGAGCCCAAACCCATTCTGTTCAACACTGGAGAGGTGAGACCTCCGTAGCCACACAAGTCCCATCTACTGAAAGTAAAGTCTGCACTCCAAAGATTTTGTTATGTTTTTCTTTCTTTTGTTCTTTCTTTCTTTCTTTCTTTCTTTCTTTCTTTCTTTCTTTCTTATACTTTCAGCAGCAGGAGCAGACAAAAAATTCTGCATTGCTACATCATAAACTCTTTGGAGTACAGACATTCTTTACTTTTGGTCTGTTGGAAACTCAGACAGCTCACCAAAAAAAACAGGAAGAGTTCAGTGTTACAGGCCATGCGTTTCCCTTGTGAAATGTAATCTACCATCACAAGAGGTTTAAAGTGATTACCATCAGGGTGGCTCTTGTGCTACATAGCTGTCCCTTTGTGTCACAGAACCAAGCATGCCTGCATAGAGTTAATAGCATTTAAAGGCATGCGGCCAAATTTAAAAGGCCTCTATAATTGGATCGCTCTATGGCAAATGGCACGAGTTGGTTGCATAAGTTTGTTAGAAGTTGTAATACATCTGTCACTTGGGAGCTCAAGACTGAATGTCAGCTTTTGTTAATGTTTGAGTGCAGTGAAGTCAATTGTGCATGCAATGTGTGTGTGTGTTTTACACAAAGATGTTTCAACATCTTGTCTTTAGGCAGTAATGCGCTAAGCAATTTAAATTTCTCATATTTCCGTTATGAAATTTCCTCTAAAAGTTGTAACCATGGTTACTGTAGCCATGGCCTTATGAACTATGTCTCTGCCTGCAGTAAAGTAACCATGGTAAACAAGCAGAGGCGTTTACTCTCCGTCTGATCTCTCCATCTGACCTTTATCTTTTGGTGTCATATCCGCAATGATAAGGGAATCTATGTCTCCTGTATGCACAGATGAACTGGCCCCTACCATGGCACCCACAGATAGTGGATGTTCAGATCATCACCATTGGCTCAGTGGCCATTGTAGCCACCCCTGGAGAGCCGACGTGAGTTTTTTTCATTTGTTGCTCTCCTGCTCCGTCTTTTTTTCCCCTCCTTCTTTCTCTCACGCTTCTCTCTTTCATTTGCTTAGTCATTCCCCCCTCTCTCTCTCTTTCACTCTCTCTCTCTCTCTCTCTCTCTCCCCCCCCCTCTCTCCTATGTATATGAACATGTAGCGTTCATATATTATAAGTCGCTTTGGACAAAAGTGTCTTCCAAATGCCATAACATAGCGACGCATTGATGTTTAGCTAACATTACTCATTACCACAGCGGAGGCTCAGAGTAGGACAGAGCTGTGCTGTCCTCGGCCAGTCTGTGGGGTGTGTGTGTGTGTGTGTGTGTGTCCGGCGAGCCATGGGCGTGTGTGTGGGTGCTGACTCATGACCTTATTCATGTGTTACAGCACCATGGCTGGGAGGAGGATGAGGGACGCCATCAAACAGGTGGAATAAGGGCTGCTCCTTTTGCCTTGTCCATCTACTGTATATATATACACACACAGACACACACACTGACATTCACAGACACACATACATACAAACACACAGACACCAGACACACACACACACACACACACACACACACACACACACACACACACACACACATAAACACATACACACACACACACACACACACACACACACATACAAACACACGCACGCACACACACACACACACACACACACACACACACACACACTGACATTAACAGACACACACACACACTGACATTAACATACACACACACTGACATTCACATACAGACAGTCAGACTCTCTCTCTCTCTCTCTCTCTCACACACACACACACACACAAAAGTTATCAGAGCAAAGCACCGTAATTGATGAACCTACGCATGTTATTACAGTAATTGGCAAGTTGGAAAGAAGGCGGATTTTAACCACTTGCACATGTGCATAATCTTACTGGTCACAAGAGGGGAACTTTCTTAGATAACGTTATTAGGGGCGTGTAAAGCCATGGAAATTGTTAGCGTATGTTACAAAACAACCACCATTCCATTTCAGCTGCTCCTAATTCTTTTTTTTTTTTTTTTTTTTTTTTTTTATTTGCAAACATCATTGACATTACAGAAAATGCAACACTACGACATGCACATGAATACTACATACGACAAACAGACGTACATTACATAAACACATACTGTAACTTAACAAGACATCACATTGACTTGGCTTCCACAAACATAACACAACATAACATTAATAACAGAAAGGCTAAGGATGATTTGCGTCCAGGATGATTACAGATATGATTATCAGGGATGAAATTGATGACCGGAATGAAAAGATGGGGGTGCGGATGGTAGCTGCTCCTAATTCTAAAGACGGGCTAGCTGCCTTGAACCGTTGCCTTACAGAAAGCACTCACTTTGTGTTTGTTTTATTTGCCATGCACCAGGAGCTAGAGGCCCAAGCGGGATTCTCCAATACTGAAGTCATCATCGCTGGTTTATGCAACATCTATACCCATTACATCACAACCTATGAGGAGTATCAGGTATTTTTGTTGAGGTTTTAATAACATTGCTTCAACCAGAAGACCTCGTTATTTGCGAATGGATAACTGTATTGATGTTACATATTATATGTACATGTTACAGACATCTTGGACATGTCAATGAAATTTAGGAGCAAGATCCACTAGATGTTGCTTTCTTTACCCATGTAGCCATTACCCATGACAGCTTCTCTCTCCTCTGCTCTCCTGCAGGTTCAGCGATATGAGGCGGCCTCCACCATCTATGGACCTCATACTCTTGAGGCTTACCTGCAGCACTTCAGGAGCCTGGCCAAGGCCATCGCAGAGGTGTGTGTGTGTGTTTGTATGTGTGTGTGTCTGTGCCTGGCCAAGGCCATCGCAGAGGTGTGTGTGTGTGTGGTTGTATGTGTGTGTGTCTGTGCCTGGCCAAGGCCTTCGCAGGGGTGTGTGTGTGTGTGTGTGTTTGTATGTGTGTATGTCTGTGCCTGGCCAAGGCCATCGCAGGGGTGTGTGTGTGTGTGTGTGTGTTTGTATGTGTGTGTGTGTCTGTGCCTGGCCAAGGCCATCGCAGAGGTGAGGCCCAAAGTCATCCTCTGTCCACCAGTCCAAAGGGAGAGAAAACTCTATAGGCTACAGTGGCCCTCCAATCACTTTTTCTTGTGAACTACAGCTCTGTGTTTAGACTCACTGCTGTATGCCAAGTGCAAAACATGTGCATGTCTTGGTATGTTGAGAACAACAATCAATTTACAGTATGTCTGGATGTAGATGCATTGATGCAATAGCTGAGACTAATAATATAGGCTTAGAAGTAGCATCCTTGTTACATTGTACCATGTACAATTTCCCTTTGTGCCATAAGAGGACTACAAAACAGCACCAACAAATTAGATAGCACACTTTTGAGCTCACAACCTGTTTACAGCAAAAACCACCTCCAGAATCCTTAAGAAATGTTGACATTAATTTGATTCTAAGAGCTTATTCTCTCCTTTGGCAGGGTAAAGTAGCTGAGCTGCCCAAGGGCCCCGAACCTCCGTTCTTCAACGAGAGCAAACTCTTCTCCCTGCTGACCGCAGTGCCAGTGGACAACGCGCCAGTCAACACCACCTTCGGAGATATCCTGGAGCAGGTCTACCCCGTCTACAAAGTGGTGTGTATGTCTCATATCAACAGACTGTGATCAAGTTACTCAACCAGGTTGAATGGTGTTTCAAATAGCTGGATTGTCATTTTGGCTGGAGGTCTTTAGTAAGTATGGCATCGCAAAGACCCTTTTTAATTGTGTGTGATTTTTACCTTTTGCTGTGGTTTGTATATTTATTGAATATACAGATTTTGAGATTCATAGATATTCAGCTGTAAAATGTATGACGGTTGTCTTAATGTTTTCTTTCAAAAGGGAGAAGTGGCCTCCGTCACATTTGTTGCAGGAAATCCAAGGAACTCAGGAGATATGGTAATCAGCTCGGCTTGATGACACTGGTGATGTGCAGTCTGTTTGTTTCATTTTTGTTTTGTTTTCTTCTACTAATTGCTTCATTTGTCCTTGTGATAACTTCAGACTGATAAGACTTTCATCACTGTCGAGAAGTTTCACAACGCTTCCCAAACATGGACAGTAGTTCACACAGATGCATCCTGGGAAACACGGTACTTTTCTTCTTCTCTTAGAAAAGAACTGTTTATGTTTACATATTTCCAGTATACTGTAACACTTACAATCCTGTTTATGTTTACATATTTCCAGTATACTGTAACACTTACAATCCTGTTTATGTTTACATATTTCCAGTATACTGTAACACTTACAATCCTGTTTATGTTTACATATTTCCAGTATACTGTAACACTTACAAACTGGTTTCCGATGACTTCCTGCCCAAGGCCTGTTTGTGTGTATTAATGATGTTGGCTTGAGGCTTTGCGTCAGTTTGATTATTTTCATTGGCAAGTGTCTGATGCTTATTT
Organism: Alosa alosa; assembly: GCF_017589495.1. NCBI lineage: Eukaryota > Metazoa > Chordata > Actinopteri > Clupeiformes > Clupeidae > Alosa > Alosa alosa. The sequence goes on along the minus strand of NC_063210.1, from coordinate 16,003,549 downwards.
TGCACTTCTCCGATCGGCCGTTATCTCTCAAGGACTGTTTATTATCTAATGGAGCTGCTGAGTCATCGTTCGTATCGCTCGTAATCTCAGCAAGCAAATAACCCAGAGTAACGTTAGCACACAGCAAGGACTGTAAATCAGTGCGGAGAAATGAAAAGGAGCATTTGGATCGTAGAGGAAAGAGGGGCAATCGTACAGTAGACCCCACAGCATGAGAACCGCTCTGTCTGTCGTCTTTTTCCAAATCAGTGTGATGAGCTTTTCCTTTGTGAAAATGCATTGCAAAAACTGCTCATCTAACCAAGTGCTATTAATCTTATATATCAAGAATCTAGTTGGTATTGTTTTAAGTAAAAAGGACACTCACCTATAGCGCTTTCTCGTATGATCATTTTGATTTCGTTTTAGTAAGAGTTTCAGTGGAATTTCATGATGGGGTCTTGCAGGAGCACAGTGCCGCCACCAAAGTTGTTGTTAATGAATGTTGAAGTTGAAGATGAAGAAGCATTCAGAAAATGCCCTGTCATGGTGATACAGATGAAACTAGGTCACTAATAAACTGCAGTGTTTCCCATACCTTGACTTATTTGTGGTGGCCCACCACAATATCAACATTGACCACCACACAATGATTTTCCAGGTTGTACTAAATTGTGCTTAAATCTGGTTAGCATCATAACCACACTGTGCTAATTGTTAAAAACTGTTAGCCTGGCGGGCCATCCTATATCATTGAAATGTATAGTCTGGCATCGAACCATTCACCTCGCTTAATCCAAGGGGCGGGCAGAGAATTGTCTTTCAAACTGCCTAGGCATGCAATAGGCCAGCGCTACGACCATATGTCACGGTTCAGACAGACGACCAGAGGACCACAATTGCGTCACACCAGAAAGTTTATTAAACTTAAGGGAAAAGGGAAGTAGGGAGTGAGTGAAGGCTCCAGGGGTTACTGGGAATAACAGGGATTCCGTCCAATGTGCTGGGTCTGTGTCCCCCCCAGTGGTGGGTGGTCCGGAAGTCCTGGGGGGGAACACAGACACAACGGGGCGGATGAAACAAGGCAGAAGTACAGTTCAAGGGAGATCCAAATTCGTAGTAGCAAGGCAGAAGGCTGGTCAGAGTTACCGGGATCGAAGAGTAGTCAGGAGTCGTTACGGCAGAAAGCAGGTCTGGTTCTCTGGGGCAGAAGAGTATCCAAGATTCAGGCAGGTCGGGGTCACAAAACAAAGAGTGAGCCAGAAGCGAGCAAACAGGTTCAGTGTGAGCTTTGCAGACGATCTGACAAAGGAGAGCTGAAAGACAGGGCTTTAAATACTGGGAGAGGTTAGTGGGTAATGCAGCGCAGCTGGCAGAGTAATTAGAGCAGAGCAGAGCAGGGACAGGTGGAGCTAGTTAGGCTGAGTAGAGAGAGTGGTGAGCAGAGTGGAAGATAGTGGAAACCAATTAAGGTGGTAACCCGGTGGAGTGAGAGGGCTCATGACACCATATCCGTATCCGGTCGGCAAAACGGCAAATACATCCTTCTTCGAAAGGAATGACTTAAGTGCATTGTGTTGCTCAACTTTCAAAGAAAAGCATAAGTCCAACTTCTCCAAAGTTGACGCCAACGCCAATTCAAACAACCGCTCTTCGTTCACCATAGCCACCTTCCTTGTTGTTCACCGTTGCAGGACTGTCGTTATCCTGTTAAGCCCGCCTTAAGACTCTCTAACAAAATATAGCGCTGTGATTGGATGAGGTCCACGGCGTCAGCCAATAGAAATCCCTATGGTTTGATACTAGACGTACAGGCTGAGCAAATTAATTTGCCGCCGCTAGGGTGCATCTAGATTTCTAGGCTAAAAAACTGTTGTATTCAAGTTAATTCTGCAAACCAAACACCACAAATGAAATTCAATTCTGTGGGAAACACTGAACTGATTGTTCCATTCATCCTGAAGCTGGCGCATAAACATACATAACAGTGTGAGGACAAGGACAGCGGTTTTGTGAGGACCTAAAATCATAGGTCCCCCTAAAGGGTTTTAATTTGTATTTGTGTGTGGATGCAGAATGAGGACACTGGGCGCTCAGAAAGGTGACCATTAGGAGATTAGTTGCTGCAAGCTCTATTTGGAATTCAGAAATGTCGGTAACCTTGTTTAATTGGAACAACAGCGGTGTCACATCAGGGTAGTGAGGAACTTTCTGACGAAGGGCATTAAGGAAGATTGTTGTTTTTACCTTGGTCTAAAATGGTCACTCATAGTCAGTTCTAATTTTATGTCAATATTTAGATGTATTAAAAAAAAAAGCATTCAAGAGGCTCACCCACCATGACTGCCTTTTTCTCTCCCTGTGTGTGTGTATATATATGTGTGTGTGTGTGTGTGTGTTTGTGTGTGTGCGATCCTTCACTTACACAGATTCCACTGGCTGAAGGGCGCTGGAGGTCAGAGCAATGCGACGGTGGAGTGGCATATCCCTCCTTCTGCTCAGACTGGCACTTACAGGATCAGCCACTTCGGACACTACAAGCGGCGAATTAACTTCAGACCCGTTATCATAGCTTATAACGGCACCTCTGATGCCTTTCAAGTCACAAAAGCCATGGCATACTGGTCCTGAGTCAGTGATTTGGTGACCGAATGATAAGGTAAAAAAGCTGAAGTACAATATGATCACAGATAGCCTTTACATCTAGTGTAAATGTTGATACACTTTTTGTTCGGTAGTGTTGATCGATTAGTCATGTCTGGTTCGATACAAAGACTTATGGCAAAGTCTCTGAAATAAGACTCTTTCCATGTTTGTGAGATGAGTTAGCTGTGAGATATTGTTGATATTTATTATGATGAGACTAAATGGAATATCATACAGTGTTATAGAGGCTACATGAGTAGAGAATTCTGCGATCATTTTCTGAGGTGGCTGTTTTTTTTCTCCCTGTGCCAACAGTTTATTAATATATTCTGTGTTGTACTGTGATGCTAAAAATTGTACATATAATTGCACAAATAAAAGACATACATCCCAGCTTGATTGAACGTGGTTTAGATTTATTGACATGTAAATGACATTTGAATTACCCAAGCAGAACCACTCTTGTTGAGGCACAATGGTGTTCTTCCCGATTTTAAATTTGCATCCCTTTTTACCATGCTGATGATTTTCTTGCTAGTCTCTGATACCAATTACCAAGACACTGATTATATGAATCAGGCAAAAATACCCATTTGTCTCCGTAGACAAATAGTGTTGGACGTCTGGTATAAAAAAATAAAACTGTAAGTGCTACACACACTTTAATACTGTTGTCGCTTTTGGTATCTTCCTATAAAACGAGGGATACTGTGTGCCATTAAAGTCAGAGTCATCTCAGGCAAAATGCCCTTGATGCAGTTGCTTAACGTATGGATTGTCAACAGCCCTAAAACATTTTACATTTATGTCTTTAAAAAAGTGAACAAGTAATAAAGATGCACGGAATAACAACGGTTGGCTAAAAAGTCCATAATTCTTTTGTTTATGTTCGTATATACTGGACAAAAAAAAAAGAATAAAGTGAAAAAACGAAATAGGCAGAAGAAACTCACCCCTTTACATACATGATCTAAAGCACTCATACCTAAAACACAGTGGGCTTTTTAGCAACCAAATAAGGCACAAAAGACCATGATTGAATTCTGCCCAATATAAGTATTCATCTGGACCTCACATTCTAATTCGTACAGTCCGTAAGTTCTGTCACACCAGCACAAAATGCAAAGTTACATAGTAGACAGTAGGCAGCTGTGGCTCCCTGTGATCCCAGTTTCCCTGAAAGAATGGTTAGCTTTGTATACCTCATGTATGGTTCTTTACATATAACCAAAACCCCTCCCCCAACCCTTCCCACACACACACACCCCCCCCCCTAACAAATAAAGAATTTCAACACATACTCTATCACAGATAACAGGCTTGTAAAAACAATACACATTACACATGAAGTATTTTCTAAGAAGAGTGGTTTCAAAGTGTGCTTATGTGAATAAATGAGACAGGCCCTAACAGGCTCCTTCGAAAGGCCATTAAAAACGAAATAACAAAAAAGAGATATAAACCACACAGGGGGGGTACAGAGACATCGTTCGGTAAACAGCCTTTAGGCTAGCCCAGACCCCTACATGGGATGCCAATGGGATGACACATTCACTAAACTATCACAGGGTTAATTGGTGTCATTGAGTCACATTTAAACTAACAATTGGCTAATGTCAGGAAAACGGCTATTAAACATAATCATCGGAATCAAAGTAAAATCAATGGTTGTGTTGAGTTATGACATAATCACAACAGAGATGTTTTCGGAATCCAGGGAGGGAGCTAGTCACTGTGCGGACCTTAGAACACTCCATAGCCGTCCCCTCGGGTTGCCACGGCGAAGGCGGGGTAGCCCTCATAGGTGGTGTAGGCCGTCAGGTCCTGTCCCAGAGAGACGGCTTGCTTGAGCTGGTTGGCTGCCACCGTGGCAGAGGTGCTGGCTATCGTATAACCTGCAGATATAACCACACACACACAGGCACACACACACACACACACACACACACACACACAAAAGATACACACACACACACACAACAGAATACATGACACAATATTGTGATTAGATGAGTATCCATACATATTTCTTTTTTCCAACAGACACAACTTTAACAACCATACAACAAATTTGGATCCCAAAGTCAAAAATAATATTTTCCGAGATGATTTATGACTTAAGTATACATTGACAGAAACAGGGAGACCTAAACACAGACACGAGAGATATAAAAACTATGAAAAATAGACATGGACAATAATAATAACTGAGACCAGTGTGATGGAGAGTGTGTGTTAAAAAGGAGGTGGGAAACAGATGTAATACGAGACAAAAAACTTACAAATGTAAGACGAGAGAGAGAGAGAGAGAGAGAGAGATGAAGAAACAAAGAAAGACATCTTTGTTACGGACCTTCACATACCTGGGAAGGCAGCGACAGCGGCAGCGGCAGCTGCAGCAGCGGAGGCTTCGGCGCCCTCTGCCTGCATGCCCAGGGTCTGCAGTGTGTGCTCGGCCGCGTGGATCTTGGCCTCGTCCACGGCGGCACACAGCTTGGCTGGCGTAAAAGGATGGCTGAGGGAGGGAGGGACGGGGAGATGACAGGCTGCTAATAACGCCTAATAGTGATGTTACATATGTACTGATGTTTATAGTGATAAAGTGATGTCTATATATATATATATATATATATATATATATATATATATATATATATTTATCCTGTAATTTGTAATTAATCTGTAATTAATCCGTAATTAATGGACTTGGTGGAGGCAACTGCTTCTACCAATAATTCTGTATATCGGGACACCTAGGCATCCATTATCCCTCACACACACACACACACACACACACACACACACACACACACACACACACACATATAGTATACTGTACATATAAAATGATTATGAGAATGTGGACTATGATGGCTTACACATTAGGGTACACACACACACACACACACACACATATAGTATACTGTACATATAAAATGATTATGAGAATGTGGACTATGATGGCTTACACATTAGGGTACATACACACACACACACATACACACACACACACACACACACACACACACACACATATAGTATACTGTACATATAAAATGATTATGAGAATGTGGACTATGATGGCTTACACATTAGGGTACATACACACACACACACACACACACACACACACACACACACACACACACACACACACACACACATATAGTATACTGGACATATAAAATGATTATGAGAGTGTGGACTATGATGGCTTACACATTAGGGTGCTGTGTGGCCAGAGCGGGAATGGTGATTTTGTAGAGGAAGAGCTGTCTCTGGTCAGGGCCGATGGCAGAGTGCAGCTGGTACACCGGCTGGCCCCAGTTATTCTTCTGACAGATGTCCTCCAGGATCTGCACAACACACAACTTAGTTCTACACAACTCAAAAATGGATTTTGTTTGTGTGTGACGTTTAGACAACACCAGGAAGCTCCAGAGGAAAATAAATACATACATAAGGATGAAGAGGTCAGTGTGTCTGAGATTGTGTGCCTTATGCATATGCATTGAATTCATACATGTTTGTTCGAAAGAATGTGTGTATGTGTACATTTTGCAGGTGTATAAGAGTGTATTTGTGTGTGTGTATTTATATGTATGTGTGTCTTTTGGAGTGTTTTTATGTGTATTTATATATTATATTATTAAGTGTGCGTGTATGCATGCGTGTGTGTGTATGTGTGTGTGTGTGTGTGTGTGTTATGTGTGTGTGTGTGTGTGTGTGTGTATGTACATATGTGTGTGTGTGTGTGTGTATGTACATATGTGAGTGTGTGTGCGTGTATGCATGCGTGTGTGTGTATGTGTGTGTGTACATATGTGAGTGTGTGTGCGTGTGTGTGTGTACATATGTGAGTGTGTGTGTGCATGTGTGTTACCTGTGGTGCGTGCTTGATGGCCTGCGGTTTCAGCCCCCCGCCGCTCATAGGTGTGAGCTCCATGCCGGGCAGCAGGTCGTACAGCTTGTCCTCCTGCCGCTTGTCGGCCTTCAGCGGGTAGGCCGAGATGCCACGACCCATGCCGCCGGCGTACGCCAGGTAGCCCCTGCCCCCGAGCCCTCGCACCCCAGCTGCCCCTACAGGTATACTCATGTAAATGTCTAGGAATGCAAGAAGGCATTAAATCAAATCAAATCACCAGAAATCACCCAGGTGTGCAGAGTCAAATCAAGACTGTGTCCTTTTCTCTATCTTTTTTTTTCTTTTCTTTCCAGGCCAGCACAGTACAGTCACTCCGTCTGATCTGAGTGTCCCTGTGTGATTTTTGTTCCTGGTCATATGAATGATTAGGTGTGGTTGTTCTGCTATGTTTCACCAAATTTTAGTTTAGATTCTTTTTTATTTTTTATTATCACTTGGATATGATTAGACTGTAATATGCAGGTGTGGAAGAAATTATTATAACACAATGCAATGCAATCTCACATTTCACATTTCAGTTTCAAACAATCTCTAGCATGCAAAATTGATAATAAAAATATGCATTATCATAGTGTTTGCCAAATGAAATAAACACATTTTCCTGATATATAGTATGATATATCTATCATAAGACCTGAAATTAGTGTGATTTAAGGTTTCAGATATATTCATACAATTCCAAAAAGATGGCGCATAAATAGGAATAATAAAAATAGTGATTTAAAAAAAGCTCTGAAGCTGTGGCACTGAGGTAATCAGAAATATCCCAGTAACACAAAAATGATTCACTTGATTGATATATAGCCATATATATATACACACCTAATAATTTAAGAAAGGCTTCACAGATTATATTCTGAATTATATTCTGATTATATTCTAGCAGTTGATTAGGTATTCTCTCATTTTAGTCCCCCATAAACGTAATAACATTATGTGTCACACTGAAAGCATGACCATGCTCATGGTAAGTGGCCTTTTTCATGGTCACTGTACCCACTCCAGGAAGGCGGCACCGACATCTCACCCACCTCTAACCGATGGCGTTCGGACCAGACCTCGTGTCGCCACGTGCCCCTTGGCGCTGGGGAAGCGGAACTGGTTGGGGATGGTGGCGTAAGCTTGGGGTGCGTAAAAGACAGGCGCGCCCAGGTAGGCGGCAGAGGGGTCGTACACCTGGCCCAGGGTGTAGGCGTACTCTCCCTGCAGGAGCGCTGCCCCACGCCCACCTGTGCCCCGGGTGTAACGCACGTAGCTGTCCTTGTCCACGGGCTTGGCTAGGGTCACTTCAATGGGAGAGCCGTCCACAATCTGTGGTTTTACGCGAGTAAAGTCAGACGAAATATACAATGCAAAGTACTTTGGTGTGTATGTTGAGTATTCTTTTACAATCTTCTTAAGTAACTTAAACAACATAGAAGTATTATGTATGATATGGATGTCCTTATCAAATAGTATTACACAATATTAACCTTTACCCTTAACAAAAACTCTACCCAAGGAGTGTTACTCTAAGAAGATAAAATGCTAAAATTGGTTGTTTACAATGAATTTGAGTTAAAATCAATTATAAGTTAAAGTAAAGTGATTTCAGTTAAAATCAATTATATTCTGTTTACTTTATTACTTTATTTAAAGTCTACTGTATTCTAATTCATCTTGAAAAGCTCCTAACTTTGAGTATCGTCACTGGGGAGACTCCACAAACTAACAGAGCTAACAGAGGCAGTAAACAATTCCCCGAAAATAATCTTTGAGGAGAACCCCAGGCTTCACGGGTGTTCTTTAGCAGAATTATTTTTCAGGAACATTCCCAAATATGGAAAATGGAGAAGAAAACCATTCCGACACCTTCGTATCAGGGCCATGAAGACCACAAATGATGCACTCATTTACATTTTGCTTTGAAGTACTGGGAGAGAAATTAGGTGTGATGAGCACGGCACCGTTTCTTAACGTTGACAACAAAAGACGAAAGAGATACTATTGGTTGCACATCATAACGCTATCTCCATTGAAATAGATGGGGTCAAAGTTCAGCAACTGATATAAGTGACTGTTTTTGTTCACCTTTTCCAAATGAAATGCTAGCTGAAGTTGTGACAAAAACACTTTTTAAAGATAAGATAATAAAGAGAGCTGACATCTAATCTAATCTAATTTTAGATTAAAACGGAAAATGGCGTATACTATCTAAAAACACAACTGACATGATATCGATGAATAGACAAAGACACCACCTTTCCATTCAGAGCATCCATGGCACTGATAGCATCCTCCCTCTGACCAAAGTGGACAAAAGCGTAGTCCCTGATCTTTTTCACTCGTTCCACAGATCCTGTTCATGAAGCAAACACACACACACACACACACACACACACTTTAATGAAGGAAAGGTTGCTAGACACAAGGTAAAACATCACAAATATTACTTACAAAGAAAAAATAATGTTCAAAATGTTTGGGAGTAATGCATTTGTGACAGTGATAGATGAATCCAGCAAGCTGAACAACTGAAGCTAAACAAGGACAATGTCTTTAAAGTACTTTAAAGTAATTTTCCTGATTTAAATTTATTTTTCATAATTTGTATAACACAGTGGCCTCTAGAGCTGCACTCTGGTCTGTGAGGCTCCCCCAAGCGTACCTGGTTTGATGCTGTTAAACTCTTTTTCAATCGTCTCTTCTGTGGTCCCCAGCATCAGGTTACGCACGTACAGGATTTTCACCGTTGCCATGGTATCCTCATCCACTTCGACCTCTGGCTCGGCCCAGTCCACCGCAATGGCGTGACCCCAAAGCTGGATCCGCCCTGGGGCAGCGGAGAGGGAGAGAGAGCAGACCGAATGTTGTTGTCACAGTTACATTTGGGTCAGGTCACTCTGGGTCAAGACACTCAATTCTTGTAACTTAAGTCCCATCACCCAGTAATGGAAAACGAAATTGATCATATACCAATGAACTGGTTTCCTGAAGGAAGCCATTCACAGGAGAAATTACATTTTGAATAGTCTCACCACTGACGAGCTAATATACTTGAACTGGCTGTCTGAAATGCTGCAAGAGTATTCCAAATTGCTACTTCAATTTCTACCCTTCAGGGGCGCTCACATTGGAAACCTCACATGTTTTGATTTGACAGCCAGAACTTGAGTTCAGTTTCACTTATTGATGTATTATTTTTATTTAATTTTCTGCTATTTGACATGGCCATCCTTAACTGTGCCACAACTTAATTTTCTTAGAATCACATAACCAAGAATATTTTGAATCGGTTGACCTCGTCTGACACTCTCCCTCTGGCAAACGTTTGTACAAAGTATGGCAGCAGTTTCCATCGTTCCATCATTCATGTGATGTAAATTATACTGGGTAGAAATACACTATAAAGTGGTACTGTCTGGGCATTCATCATAAAGATCTTCATTTCAATAGATCCTCAACATTCAATTTCAGATCCTCAGATTGTCAGCAAGTATTAAATCAAATTTGTTAATTTTCTTTTATTTTTCTAACTTTACATATAGAATGCACCTAATAATTTTTCTTTTTTTCATTATTGCTAAAGATTCTAAAGTTGTAAGCTTTGTAAATCCCTTTGGATAAAACCATCTACTATACATTTTAATATATAATAAACCTTGAACCTTACATTTTTTAGTGTACATTTTTTAGTGTCCATGCTGCTCGTCTGTTACCTGGCAACAGTTTCCGACGGGCCATGGCTGCGGCACGGTGGCTCTCATACTCCACAAAGGCGAAGCCGCGGTTCTTGCTCTTGTCGGCGGCGCTGGGGTACACGATGACGTCCACGACGCCATCGGTCACTTTCTTCATCTCTGCCAGGATCTCCTCCTTCTTCTTGGTTTTGGGGATTCCGCCGACGAACAGGCGACAGTTGTCCACACTGGCACAGACTCCCAACAGTCGGCCGTTCCTGAGGGAACGGTTGAACTTTAGAATTTGGGAAACTGGGAGGACATCCTTCAGCGCTTCTTAAGCAATGTTGTTAATTGACTGAAATTGTGTATTGCTTGGTCTGTTCACTATACTTTGGGACACCAAGGAGACCACCTTCTACAATTCTTCATTCCTGAAATTGGGTTCGACCAGTTAGCCTATAGCTTCCTGCTAGCACCCACTTTCTGTGTATTATGCTAAGTTAGACTGGGTTATGGCACTTACAGAGAAGAGATGGATATGTATCCTCTTACCTAACTCTGGGTTAGATGGTAAATAAGCAAATTTACCAAAAAGTTGGTGTGTTCCTTTAAATATAAGTATAAGTACAGTATAAGTATGTATAGTAAGTATAAGTATATAGTATACTGTATATACTCTTTTGATCCCGTGAGGGAAATTTGGTCTCTGCATTTATCCCAATCCGTGAATTAGTGAAACACACACAGCACACAGTGAATACACAGTGAGGTGAAGCACACACTAACCCGGACCAGTGAGCTGCCTGCTACAGCGGCGCTCGGGGAGCAGTGAGGGGTTAGGTGCCTGCTCAAGGGCACTTCAGCAGTGGATGTGGGCATAGGAGAACAGTGCTCAACCACTTTCCCTGCCCACATTTTTCCTACTGGTCGGGGATCGAACCGGCAACCCTACAAGCCCGAAGCCCTAACCAGTAGGACACGGCTGCCCCACTGGCCTGTCCTACTTGTGTAGGCTTGGTTAATGTATGCGGGGGAGAGAGACAGAGAGACGGAAGCTAAGCTAATCTTTCTCAGCCTACCTGAAGCAAGGCTTGGCTGATGGCACTGTGTTGCACAAACAAAATCAGGAGGGTGCTTTCTTTGTCAGTCAGCGATTCTGTCTAATTACTATTGAGTGTGTGTGTGTGTGTGTGTGTGTGTGTGTTTGTTTATGTGTGCATATATCTAAGTGTGTGTTATCATGTGTGTATGTGTTTATCTACTTATGATTGTGCTCACTGTCCATAAGGAGTACATCTAGTTGATTGATTATAACCACAGTAACTATGGATTCAAGGGTCTTGCATACAGTACATGGCTAAATGCTGTTATAAAGCTTTTATAAAGCCAATTAAATACAGCACCTGGAGGGACATTGTTGACTTCCTGGAATGGTGTATTGTTTGGTCTTATTTACTTTGTTTGTTTCCTGTTTACAGATCAAGGACTGTGAACGAACACCAGTGCTTTTTGGGCAGACATCACCAAACGCACCTAACAGAGGGGTAGAGCACCAAGAGAAGATGTTGAATTTGATGTGTCTATTAGGTAGAAATTGGGGACTACTCCTTTAATCAGCCAGAAAGAAGAGAAAAGATTGCTCTAGTAAAGTAAAGGTGCCCACTGGGTTTGTATCTTAAAGAACACTATCACTATGTAGGGCACAAACAACATCTGCACTTTACTTGACAGTTTCGACATACTGTAAGAGTGACATGACACTGTCGTGAACACATGACACTGTCATGACACATGAAACCTAACCCTAACCCTGACCCTAATCCTAACCTCTAGTCCTAATCCTAACCCTAAACCTAACCCTAATCCTAACCTTAACTTTTTATGACAAAAAACGAATGTCACTTAATAACAAGCATTATGTCATAAACGTTTATGACTTGTTTATGAGCCGTTAATGACAGTGTCATGTCACTCTTATGTTGACACTGTCAAGTAAAGTGTAACCCAACATCTTTATCAGACAGACTAAGGTTCAAACTTGGCTTCTTTTTCTGACAAGAGAAGTTGTGCAGACCACCTTTTCAGTTTTAAAAAAATCTGCCACCTTTTTGTTCCAAAAAGGAGCTGGAAGCATCTTTTTCGGTTATCCGCTTGTCAAAAAACAATGTGACATAAGGCGTTTTACAGCTAGAAGTTGAACGTTTCTCAACTTTAAAAACAGCTCTAAGCTGCAGAAAAAGACGCCCACAATCGCGTTTTAAAAGAAGTCGAGGACTTTTTTGATAACATGGTCTACTCCATAGGATTATAATGTAAAACGGATGCCGGCAGATGCAAAAATGATGCCTAGTCTAAACATAGCCTAATATATGCCATAGGGCAGATTATCATCAGATAGCTAACCCATAACAACTCTTCCTCAAGGCAATTGAACTTTTCCCCTCTTATTTTCAACTTTCACCCACATAGCAATGACCTTTGCTGATAACTTACTTACATTTGCAAGTCATTATAGACACGCCTTCATCGACACATAGGCTACCTCACCCCCAAGACAAAAATATAAGAGAAATTCATAAAATGATGAATTCAAAAACTTTGACTTGTGTCCATCTTCTCCACCAGACAGCCGCTGAGTTGTCTACCTCCATATGAAAAGAGAGTGTCTACATACCTGATTTCATAATTATTGAGGTGCTTCATAGCGGTCTTGGCCTCATGCTTTGTGCCGAAAGTCACAAATGCATAGCCTCGGTTGTTGCCGTTGAAGTCCATCATCATCCGTACCTCATAGATCTTTCCAAACTGTGAAGTGAAGAAGTAGAGCAATTTGGTTTCTCAAATGGCCTCACCAGGAGATCACTTTGCACAACAAACCATGTTTTATATAACTTATTATGCAGACTGTAACAACTGTTGAAAACATTTGTGCAGTGAGTGACTTTCACAAATGTGTAGAGTGAAAGGCTATGCTAATATAAAACATGTTCATACACATCTTACATGTATTAAGTCAATTGCACAGAATAGAGCTCAATACAATAACAAGGTGTCTGCTAAATTCCATAACCATAACCATAACAATTACCTTTTTTTCTAAGAAATGTTTTTGGGCTTTGTGTAACTTCAATTTCACAGGACAATGAAAAGAGAGAGATGGGGTGAGATTGGGAAATGACCCGGGTCAGACTCAAACCCTAGTGGGTGTGTGGACCCAAATATGGTATGGGCACTGTAGCCAGTTGTGCCACAGCGCACCCCTTACAATTAGCTTTTGAAGCATATTTATTGATATGAACTGAGAAAATGGAGCTGTTACCTTCTCGCAGAGCGGCACCAGCTCATCTTCAAAGAGGTCACGAGGCAGCTTGCCCACAAAGATCTCACTCCCTCTCTCAGGAGGGGGGCCTTCCCAGCCAGGAGGGGGGCCGCCATATCGCCTCTGTCCATTTTCCTGTCAGAGCGCAACACACACACACACACACACACACACACACACACACACACACACAGAAAGAGAGTAGGAAGAAGAAGGTGAGTTATATCAGTCTATCAGCAGTTGATTGTGGAAATGCAGCAGAAACATTTAACAGCACCCAAACTGATTTATGCTATCAGGGTGATATCAAGAGGATAAACATTTGATTAATGAACAACAGTGGCAGCGCCGTACCAATGAAGACGTTTGGTACACATACAATCATTGTTAAAGTTCAGTTATATCAGAAACCAGGGCATAAATACTGGGGCTGTTTCTTATAGCTTCCTGTGGGTGGCAGCACATCATCATCATAACCAAAAAGGGTAAACATCTCAACATTAAGTAAACATTCTTACATAAAGATAGATTGCCAGTGAATTGGTCCTATCTTTAATCTATTTCAAATGCATTTGCATGGATACATTTGAAATGGATACATGTATGGATGCTCAAATGGGTAAATTTGACATGGATACATCATGGATACATTGATTTGACAGTATCAGAGAAGATGTTCTGTTGCTATTGAACTACATGGTGACCACAAGAGCAAGTGAAGGTAGGTGGTGATGGTAGTCTATATTCCTACCTGGTGCAAGTGATATCCTGTGCGTTGGATGAGGGTACGCAACGCGGCCTCTTTCTGGGTGCCTGCCAGTCCATCCCCGGATTTTTGATTGGTTTCCATTGTGAATGATTATCAGCAATAAATCAGAAGAATTAGGGGTGCTCACTGAAATTAAACCAAAGTTCAGGACAAGATCAATGACATGGGAAATGGGCCTCGCTCATTTGAATGACATTGGCTGCTGTTGCCTTTATGAAACAAGAGATTTGTTTTTTTTCCCACTGGATTTTTGTCTTTGCTTTCTAGGGAAAAAATTGCTGAATGGAAAATTGCGTTCTTATGGCCAGTCTGGGTAACTGTCTCACATGAAAGAAGCCAAACACTCAACTGTATCATTATAGTTCATTAGAACTTAAATAATAAAATGAAGCTTATCCGGCAATTATCCATCATCTGGCTAAACTGCACCCAAACGTACACGTCTTTTTTTATGTCTGAATCAATGCAGAGGCTATGTTTCAGCTATTGTCTGTTTAGGTAACCGACAGATCCCCGAATGACCATGTTCATGTTGACAGCATTAAAGCAGCGGTGCTGTCTAAGGTCAAGGACCACAGCTTAGTTAATTAGCACAGTTAATTATTAACTACCTCGAATCAAGCTGGCAGACCACCACTCTGTGCTACGACCCTAGCCTATATATCCCCGAATCGCTCCGTGTTTCATGTTAATAACAATGAATATAAAAACTATGGCTAATATTGGTCTATGAACATTTTCATGTAAGCTACTTTACAATTAAATTCTGCCACACCCCCAGAACGCCCACTCAACGTGGTTTTAAGTGGTTTCTATCCTATAATGATTGAGGGGTTAATTAAATCACCAACACAATGGTTTTTAGTTAAGCATCCATTAAAATGTAGGCTAATCATCATCTGTGTCTTTTATTCACATAATAGATCAAAGAGATAGCTGACAAGCGACCAAATTAGGTCAAAGTTGGCAAACCTTTTGAGTTGTCCTTAGAGTTGTTGTAATGTCCTTACACCTATTCATTTGATATATTTTAAACATGTTCGTTAATACTCTAGACGGCCATGAAATCTCATCTTTCATTATTTCCAAGAAACCGAAATTACTCAACTAATAATTGCTCAGTGGCTTTTTCGACAGCCCATGAGCCGTGAGGAAAATGTGGAGACGTGAGGTGACCTTTCCATTCATCTTGCATCTTCTCATAACAGCGGGAGCTCGAGGCAGTATCGGTTTTCAACCAACGTTCTCAACAAGCACCACAACAGGAATAAAATTAAAAGTAAAATCACCTGAGTTTCTACATCTGTTAAAACGATAAGCTGTAGTTCTGTGGCACAAGTCACCCAAATAGCATAATGGCTATCTGTTTCTCTCATAAACCTTTATTGTAGGCTATAGCCTAAGCTACTTTGTTCTCTTTAAAATCACTTACAAGAGAAAATTATAAGAAAAGGAAAACAAAACAGACATTGAAAAAATATGCTTGTCTTTTTAAAGCATCACTGGCAGGCGCATGAAACGTTGCTGTAATGCTAACTATGGACTCTCTAGGACGACCTGGTTACGGTTTGCATAAACAAGATAACTGGACGACAGCTTATCTGCCTGACATCAGTACCTGCTTTTTGGAGCTCTGTTGACTAAGGCTAAATACACACAGGATCGAAGGCCACCACGTTGGCTAGAACTACCTAGTCGGTAAGTCTGAATGCTGTGTGTTAATATCTGCAAATACAACAGATTCAACACAAATATAAAGTGTGCTGCTTTAAGAGAAGGTTATGGATTAAAGCTGAAATGGCAAACGCTTGGTTGTACATAGGCCAGAGAAATTAAAATAATCTGCAGAATTTCCGACTTCACTGGGCACCATATGTTACTACAATTGAACCGTTTAGTGGAAGTTGTATGCAATTTTGGCAAATAAAGACTTGGTTATACCTCCATCTTTCACATGGATACATTTTGTTATTCAACCTGTCAACTGCTCCACTAGTAATACACCGAAACACAATGAAGAAGGTGGCAAACTTCACCTCTCTATCCAGAATTGTTGCATCAATGTTAATTCAGCTACAGGCCATTAGGCCTACACTGAATAGTTATTCCAATGAATAGATGAAAAAAGGTTGCTACCTCATTGTGTTAACCTCTCTTCCCACTCCTCTCCCACTTCTCTCTGCTCGCATGCATTCAACCTCCTCTCCAAGGATAGAACCAGTTTTGCCTGGCACCATTCCCTCTCATATCTCACCTCCACCACGTACCAATCATCAACACAAGTCGCATAGCTCAGCATTTGAATAAAAGTGACCACGTACAGGTAATAATAAACGACTACATCTCTACCACCACACCTACGTCTCCACTACCAGACCCAGGCGTCAGCTGAGAAACAGATGCTGGTGTTTACCCTCATGCCATGTCCCTCACATTAAACTATACAAACACACACACACACACACATACATGTACACAGGTGCATACACACCTGCGAGTTAAGGAAAAGAGAGAGAAAGAGAGAAAAAAACAAGTTTAAAATAGTGTACCTAAGCAATTTCAGAGATCACCACCCGGAAGCCTCAGACCTTCATTCTGGTGAATTTGGCAACGTGTCGCTGGGGGTGACTTGGTAATCCCATCATATCAAACTCCAAAGGTTCACTGTCTTGCTCTGCGGCTTTACAAGCCCCGGCGGTTAAACATTAACTAGCTCCTATCTCTCCTCTCCCCGCGGCCTCCCCCTCTGCACCCACAGGCCTTTGACCAGGAACAGCAAGAGCATGGAGCCAGAGAGACCTTGCTGAAGAGGGACTGTGTCAGGGGATTCGGACAGCGTATGGTGATCTGAATGTCCTTTTGCATCACACACGCTTCTTGTTGTTACTACCAGTTGAATTTGAAATACGATTATTACACACATGTGTAATTTGGTTCATTCATTAACTTTACTCATTTGAATCATTATGCAAAGCATTTTTCCAGTACGTTGGTAGCATATGTATTCCATAGAGAGATAATTGTGGTTAAGTGCTGACATAGTTGAGCATTTAACAAGAAAGAAAATGTCTCTCAAAATCTATGCCTTGTGTCTTTGTATTTAGAACTTTCCAATGTGCTGTTCAGATATTTCTTTGGGCTCCAGTTTCTTTGGAATTTACCCCATAACAGCATTAGGTAATGCTTAATGCCTTTCTTCCCCATCATCACACAAATACAGACAACAAACACGCATGCATGCACGCACGCACGCACACACAAACACACACACACACACACACACACACACACACACACACACACACACACACACACACACATAAACACACACACCAAACATCACCATTAAATAGATCGATGAGGATGTACGCCTGTGGATTTGAGTCTTTGACAAGGTCTACACAGGGGCCTCTCAGTGTGGCGTCTTCATTGCCATTAGACCTAGGCTCCATATAAGTGTGTGTGTGTATGTGTGTGTGTGTGTGTTTCGTATGAGCGTGTCATTATTGACCGGGCAAATACACTACTGCGGCTACCTTGTTGTTCTGCCCCGTGTTTGCTGTCTCGCCTTATTTGTTTGAGTTAGATAGGGGGTAGAGGGAGCCAGGTCGGGGTATTAGGGGTGATTAGCCCACCGGGGGTGGGGTGGTGGGGTGGTTGTCCGACTTCAAATGAACACAGATTCTATGTCATATCTGTTTTTTGTGGGTATAGTATAGGTTAAAATGCTTGTCCATAATATACTGAACAAACCTTTCAACTGATGTATTGGACCTGATAAGGATTATGGCTTCCCTAATGAGAGTGAGTGAGGGAGAGAGGGAGAGAGTGAGAGACAAAATGAGGGAGAGAAAAAAAGAGTAAAAGAGAGAAAGAAAGTGAGAGAAAGAGAGTGATAGAGAGAGAGGGCGAGAGAGGGTTGTGGTTTCTGGCTTTGTATCAATCACTGGCCAGTTCTGAATCTGAGTCTCCATGTTGTTGGTCATTTTTTAAGTTTAACGTTTCTTTGCCGTCCACAGAGAAAACAGTCATTCAAGTTGCTGTGAACTTATGTGAACCTCAGCAAGAACCTTTGATTATTCTCCCCAGTGCCTAACCCTGACTAGAACTTGTGCAAGCTCCATTTATGCAACTACTTTTTGTGTGTGCCATTGCCAATGTCTGTGTGTTTGTAAATGTGTGTGTGTGTGTGTGTGTGTGTGTGTGTATGTGTGTGTCGGTTTGTCTGTATGCCCGCCCATGTTTGTGTTATCTCTTAAAAAGTCAGATAATATGTTCCACTCTCCATGTTGAGTATTTTTCATTACTGATAATGTGAAGAAAGGGTTAGTGAGCTGAATGGGACTTTACACACACAGGTGTATTTGGCTAACTAGCGCCCCCGTGTGGCCTGACATTGACCGACAGGGTGGAGGCAGGGACAGGCAGGCATGTGTGATGCTATCACTGCAGGGTTGCTAATTTGGTATGATCTCATCAGCCATTTAAATCACAGCACAGCTTTAACAATGTTGATGAATGCTGCTAGGTCTAACCTGCTTTTGAACTGCTGGAGGAGAGCCCAGTATGAGGTAATTAGATAAGTG
This sequence comes from Alosa alosa, assembly GCF_017589495.1. Taxonomy (NCBI): domain Eukaryota; kingdom Metazoa; phylum Chordata; class Actinopteri; order Clupeiformes; family Clupeidae; genus Alosa; species Alosa alosa. Next base: position 15,984,663 of record NC_063210.1, on the reverse strand, counting down.
GCTGTTGTAGCTGAGTGGGTTTCTGCTGCTGCTGCTGCTGCTGCTGTTGTTACTGCCACTGTCTTCCAAGAATACATGTGTGTAGCCATGTTGAAAATGTGACACACATTAAGCTTGCATCATTGGGCAATGTCTGGGCTCTCAGTCTCAAAGATGCAGCCGTGCAGTCACTGCACATGCACACACACACACCACACACACACACACAGACACACACAAGCATACGAGAGACAAAGGCATGTATAGGTTTACATAAACAAATTTAAGCACATGTACAAACACACATACACACACAAACTCATTTTCTATCTTCTCTCTCTCTCACACACACACACATACACACACTCATTTTCTCTCTTCTCTCTCTCTCTCTCTCACACACACACACACTCATTTTCTCACTTCTCTCTCTCTCTCACACACACACACACACTCATTTTCTATCTTCTCTCTCTCACACACACACACACACATACACACACTCATTTTCTATCTTCTCTCACACACACACACACACATACACACACTCATTTTCTCTCTTCTCTCTCTCACACACACACACACATACACACACTCATTTTCTCTCTTCTCTCTCTCTCTCACACACACACACACTCATTTTCTCTCTTCTCTCTCTCTCACACACACACACACTCATTTTCTCACTTCTCTCTCTCACACACACACACACACATCTTCTCAATGAGTCCCTGTTTTTCCTCCGCGTCTGCATTATGCAACCCCTTTCTGAATTAATCAGGTGGGATCCCTCTGTCAGCACGTGGCTCGCGCCTGCTGGCTGTGTGAATGTGTGTGCGTGTGTCTATGAGTGTGATTGAGAGTGTGTGCGTGTCGCGCCTGCTGGCTGTGTGAATGTGTGTGTGTGTGTGCGTGTGTGTGTGTGTGTTTGTGTGTGTGTGTGTGTGTGTGTGTGTGTGTGTGTGTCTATGAGTGTGAGTGAGAGTGTGTGTGTGTGTCACGCCTGCTGGCTGTGTGAATGTGTGTGTGTGTTTGTGTGTGTGTGCGTGTGTCTATGAGTGTAAGTGAGAGTCTGTGTGCTCCGCTGTTTTCCACATCACGGGCGAAAATGTCTCTCTCCCAGCAGAGGTTTTCTGCCTCTGTTCTTTTTCTGCTTGACCTCCTGTGTGCTGCTGCCCAGCGCTGTCAAAAGGGAAAAGAAGCAGCACTCAGCTAGCAGAAAAGCCATCAGTTAGGAAACAGCATTAGATAAACAAAATGTCTAAGTGTGGCAACATCCATAAACACACTCATCGGGTCAGTATATTTCAAACACTTGTTGCCAATGTCAACAAAGAGAACAAACCCCCCATATTGTAGCCTTTTAAAGCAAATCCTGCATTGAGCCCTACACATGTATATCTGCTTAATGGCTGTTCGTTAGGGGGAATTCAAGGATTGCTTGATCTAAAGACCACTATTTTTCAAGATGAAACGAGAGGAAGACACATGTGTTCAGACGCATCGCTGTGGGAGAAAGGGTGGTCAGCAGGGTGCCTTCTTTTTTTTCAGCTAGTCTCCATCCTGTTTAAAGCCCAGCTTGACAGATTGCTACTCTCTCCCTGTTACCTGCTGTGGTGAATTGAACAGCGCATTCTTCAGTTTTTAGAGATGTCATCTTTCAGGAGCTACCATCTTAGCATGGCAACATAATGGAAGATATCATACCTGTAGTTGGAGGAAGTCCCCGTCCTCACCTCATAGTCTTGGTTGCCTTTGACTAGAAAGATCTGCTATTTTATTAATGTGTACAGCAAGTTTCTTGAGAACTTTAATAGTCAGTTTCTTGAGAACTTCAATCATCCAATCGGAACTGGTTATGTGGTTACTCTGCAACATTGCTCAAAAAGTTGTCTCATGAATCACCTAAAGACGCCAAATCACCCCAAAAGACGTGGGCCAAGTTTTGCGACCCCCTTCTCTCTAACCAGCGGAACCTGGTTTTGAAATGCTGCGAGATCGGCATTAGAAGCAGAGGCAGAAAATGTGTTCTCTCATAGGTAGGCTATGTCAACACCAAAGGCATTATGTCAATGGCAGCCTTTGACTAAAAACCTTTAGAAAAAGGTTCCTAATCCAGACTGCAAATTATTTCACGACCACCCCAATATTTTTGTACCCTGGAAATCCAGAGTTCTCGCGAGAGCACAATGGAATTGTCTCTACGAGACACTGGCAAAGAGCAATGATGCACGTTACTTTTACCCCAACATTCCGGGAAACCTGCTAAACTTATGAAGACAGCGCTGCAACGTTGGAGGACAGTACACATTGGTCGTAGTGTTATCCGATTGCGTGCAGTGAGATTTTTAAATGCATGCTTGTTGCCGCCCCTCAAGTTGGGCCATTACATTGTTCTTTGCCAGACCCTTAATCTTTCTAGATTATCAGGGTCTGGATTTTCCAGGCTAATATTTTTGCCGACCCAAAAAAAAAACAACTGAAAGGCTCATGATCCTTCCTGATCAACAGCATTTCACAGGGCAGGACTGTTTGAGGGCATCTCTGATATATAGGCTATGAGATGTAACAGGCAGGTCAGCATAGTTGATCTGTTGACTGTTTGCAGGTTTATGGCATGTCTCGTAGGCAGAGAAACACTGTTGCTCTCAAACACTGTTCACTTAAAGCAATGGTTCGGAGTAATTTCACCCTAGGGTCCTTTGCACCATGACCCCGAGCCAAACCTGTTTTCCCTTGGTTGAACCCTGGTCGAGTAGCACTGTCAGAAACTAATGACTGTCTGCAGGCGCTTATGGAACCTATAGAGTATCTCGTAAATTACCCCACTAATAATGCCCTGAATGGTACGAAACTTCTACAGCAGTACAACTATGTTCTTTACTCATAAAATGAGGCATTGAAAAGTTTGTAAGTACACCAGGAGTTTATTTAAATAACACTTGCCTGATGGATTCTACTCTCTGTTACTATCTACCACTGCGTCGACGTTACTGCCGTGATTTGGGAAAGTCTTGGCAGGAAGCATGCATAAGGATGTAGATCCAGGAATGCACTAATATTTTGTTCGTAGTACCAGTTTGCAACAATTATTAGTTAACACTAAGTGTAAACACTTCTGGGAATTATTAGTGGGGTAATTTACGAGATACTAAGTTGGTTCCATTAGCGCCTGCAGAAAGTCATTAGTTTCTGACAGTGCTACTTGACGAGGGTTGGACCAAGAGAAAACAGGTTCTGGGAGGGTGTTTGGCTCAGGGTCATGGTGCAAAGGACCCTAGAGTGAAATTACTCCGAACCATCGCTTTAAAAATCAACAGTCAGTGTACTGATGAAGGAATAGATTAAATACACAGATATGGAAAATTTGCAATGTGACATCATGCTCCCTTTAAAGATTATTTTTAGTATTTTTATTTTGATATTCTTAAAATTAGGGTATTTGATATTTTATTTAAAAATACATTCTGATGTATTTTTCCCCATCCCTGAATTGAGGTATACAGTACATGGCACATTGAAAAAGGTCTGGCCATTACTGTAAATGAGATCATCTAACGACAAGGCAGCACAGGAATTAAGGAATAAAGGAATTTAACATCTTGCTTTGTGTTTGTGTTTATAACAAAAGAACCCTGGGAAGGTTCCACAGGAAGACTTCTGGGCGCTTCACACAGCCAGTTCTGCATGCTCCCATCTGCGGAGATTAGAGGTGATCCCTTATCTGATGTGCTGGACTGGGTTGAGTTAAGTGCAGTTGAGTTTATCGGAGAGAAACCTTGACCTTTGACCTTTGGTTATGACACAGGGATTTACTGACAATGACAGATAGCAGACAGTGGGATAAGGGGGCCATTAGCTGAGATTTAAAATAAATTATAATATGGTGCTTTTAGATGAAGATTATAGATTACGGACTATAATATATCTATATACTGTATATATATAGACTAAGACTATGGTTTGTGTCCAGAGTAGCCTAGTCTAATATTTTTGCACTTTTTAACATCATAAAATAAATTTAAATGTAAAGACTTTTGAAAAAGTTTTTGAAATGCTGTGTGAGGCCCATCCTCATGAGTAATAAATGACACTGAAAAAAGGATTGTATTATCTTTGTACAGTTAGGCTAGGCTGGGTTTCAGACTGGGTTATACACACATGGAGAAGAGAATAGCATGCATCCTCTTATCTACCTCTGGGATAGACGGTAAATAAGCTCATTTCCCAAAAGTTGTTGTGTTCCTTTAATCATTCATTAGGAGATGTGACGCATTGCATTTGACATAACATGGCCGCTAATCTCTTATCACTAAATACGGCTAAACTGATTCTAGCCTTAAACCACACATGAGCTTACCATGACTAACCATGGCTAAACACTTTAACATTTTAACCAGTGGCTAACTTAAATTTCAACCAGTGGCTAACTTAAATTTCAAACAGTGGCTAACCTAAAGAGGCCGGGAGGTGTCACTGCAAGATTTTTTGTATATTGAGAGAACATGTGCTTATTCTACTACATAGATTGTGCGCTCACTTTCCTTAATCATGCGCTTGTTTTACTAAATCGTGTGCTCATTTGATTAAATCATGCTTGGGGGGGGGGGTTAGGGGTTAGGACGATTCTATGGGCCCAGCACTGACGGGGCCCACAGAGAGACAGGGGGCCCATTATTGGGGCCCATTATTGGGGCCCCCCCAATAATACTATATATTATCCCAGAATTATCTGTCTGTCATAGGGCCCAAATTATCTATTCAATCTATTCAATCTTATTTTTTCTTGCGGCATATCACCAGGTACTTACCCAGTAATTTCTGGACCATTTTGTAGGTCATCAAAGATGTAAAAATCATAAACTTGGTTGTTGTTTACACAGGTGGGAGAGCGCAATAAATAAAGTGTATCCTTGTTGTTGTATCCCGCGTCATTCTGTGTAATGTTAAATAGGCTTGGTTGTTGATTGGCCACGATGGGAAATCCCCTACCTATAGTGAAAGGATAAACACCTCCTGTGAATATCTGAAATCGCTGGCAATGCCAGGTAATATGTGAACAACTCTGAGGTTGCCTTAAGCTATATGGCCTACCTGTTTTGTCGGGAAATAATAGCAAGTACCAGAAATCCATACAACAACATAATGTGGTGTCTTTTCTCTCCTTTACTTTCTCTTCATTGTTTTGTAACGACTACATCAGAATGTTTCAGGATTGTGATAGGCAGCGGGAATGGGGTTGTTGCCTGGAGTGGCATTCCACGGGGATTTGGGAGAGACATGGAGCTTTTTCAAGTATTCAAATCACACGATGATGCTGTCGTCTGCGGGCAGAATTACTGTCATCCGCTAAGCACATCAGAGCTCATCTTTCCCTTAGAGAACTTAAAAATCACAGTCACTCTCCCTCTCTCTCTCTCTCTCTTTCTCTCTTTCCCTCTCTCTCTCCGTTAAGAAAATCTGGGGGCCATTGAGAGAGCGTCCCTTATTGATCTTCCTCCACATTCGTCTATTTCTGTTCCCGGAGTCAAGTCTGAATATTAACAAGCCAGAGAAGAGTGTTGGCCTTTCATGTGATGTTTATCGATCGAGGGAGGGATGAGGATGAGATTCTCTCTCTCTGTCTATCTGACTCTTCTTCTTTTTTCTCTCTCTCTCCTTCTGTCTGCCGCTCTGTTGCATACACTTTCTCACTCTACTCATTTCTCGTTCACTTTCTCTGCCTTTCTTGCTTTTTTCTTTCTTCTCTCTATCCTCCTTTCCTCTCTGTCTGCTTCTTCATTCATTTATATACCCTTGTCTTCACTTAATTTGTTCATGCCCAGTCTTTTGATGGGTACAGTATCTTATCCTCTTTATCTCTGATACCCCCCCTCCCAATGTGCTGCAGCTCACTTGCATTACATTATTTTTACGTTCCTCTCTTTCAGTCTCTCCTGGGGTTGTTGCACATAGAGAAGTCATTTCCTCCCACAGCTTTGGGAACTGATTAAATCTGACATAGGACCAATACCTGGGGACTCATTTTAATGTCACACAAGACTGTGAATTCTTGCTAATGTAATAGTGTGAACCCTGACTCTTTGACTGCAAAGGACTAAGGTATTCCACTGACTGCTGGATTAAAAGGTTATGTGAGCACATGTTCAGGAAATGTGTAGGCCCTACCTGCATGAGGAAGTGTTTATTAATTTATTAAAAACAAAATAAAACATTTCTTGTGTTAAAATGTCAAGTAAAAAAATAAATGCACTATTCATATCAGGTTAGTCTATGTGGAATTGCACTTCAATCAACGCATCAATATGCTGACAGTGTTCTCTGGTTTCATGGGGATATTTTTTGGGGCATGTTCTTTTTGATGTAACAGGCCTTCAGTGCAACAAAGAGGTTAACAGTGGTCACTGAAAAGAAAAGCTTTGTCCCTTCAGAACACATACTGTAACTACAAAAGATATCCCTTTTTGAGAGACACAAATCCTCCAGGAGTATTGCTGTCTTTCCTAAGGGAAAGAACAGTAACACCCTCTATCAACAGACACACTTTTGGAGATTCCGGTATTTGAAGGTCAGGTCACAATAATTCTCACCTCTGTTGTTAACGGAAAGTAAAGTTTGGATAATACTGATCTAGTGCTTCCTGCTCCTATTCCACGTTCAGTGGAAAAGCTCCAAATTATTCTCATAAGATGGACTAAATTAATAGCTACGTACTGGATGTCAGGGCATCAGAGAGTCCCTCATGTTAAGTGAAAAATAATAATAATAATAATAATAATAATAATAATAATATTTTATTATAAAAATAATAAAAGTAAAATGCATAACAGCAGAATTAATGTTTACATATCACTGAAAATTTTGCTTGAGAAAATAAGTCCAAATGTAATTATTAGTTCAGTGACTAATAATTAAAACACATTCAGTAGGCTACATGAACACTATTTATGTTCAGTTTGAAGTTAATGGCTCTAGGGGTTAAAATGTAAAGGTATGCTATATGGAATTCCAGGAAGTACTGAGGTCAAAGCTGGGGTCACCAGCTTATTTCAGGGAAATGTACAAATTCATAGCAGACACGACGTAGGTCTTACACATGAGCTTTGGTTTCCTCCAAAATCTGTACAACCCCAATCCCGACCCTAACCCTAATCATATCTCTAAACCTAACCCTAATCCTAACCCTAACTTGTTATGACAAAAACCAAATGTGACTTAATAACAGAAGCGGTATGTCATAAACGTTTATGACTTGTTTATGACACGTTTATGACAGTGTCATGTCACTCTTATGTCGACACTGTCAAGTAAAGTGTAAATGATCATTCTAAGCAACACAGCGTAGCTCTTCACCTTAAAATAACGACTTCAAACTCGTTCTGATGCCTCGAGGACTTAGCATAAGGAGAATGCAGTGTCTGACATTGCCGGTGCGTGACTGTGTTGTCATGGATAGAAGCATGACCCTTTTAGGCTTTAGAGGAATTGAGTAGCCTATCCCCTTATTCCTAATGGGTATCAAGTATGTTGGAAATTGCCGAAAAGGGGAATTTCCTACATCATGTCACTTTTACAGTTTTTCTCAGTCACTTTGGTGCATTTCTGGAATCCTAATGAACAGTTTTTCTCAAAACAATTAGTACAAACTGCACCGCATTGTGTATCTAATAACCTGCAAAAGCACATACCTTGCTTAAAATGCTTAGTTTATGCCTCAAGCAAATAATTATGCCAATGAAATGGTCAGTGCAATCAAAATGATAAGTCATGATGCCATTGTTTATGTCAAGATAGTCAAACTGTTTTGTCTTTGTCAACATGACAGTTTATTCTGTACGTTTTTTCTGATGAACAATGCGCAGGGCAGCACTATTTTCTATTTCAAAACTACAAAGTTACACATTATTGTGAATGGAGGGGGTTGATTGCAAAACAGTTTCAAAGTTTTTACTGTTCACAGACATTGTGACTGTTTAATATACCATAAAACACCCCTTGGTTAGAGCTGTGCACCACTGTACATCTTTCTATACCTGACGTTCCTGTCTGTCAGGTCACATATATGTATGCCAAACAGACTATGGCAACTAGTTATGACTGCTAGTTCAACAAATTTGCATAGATAGATAGATACAGTAGATAGATACTTTATTGATCCCCAAGGGGAAATTCAAGATTGCATCTAATGACACAAGCAATGAAAAAAGGCCAATTTGTTTTTTATGGGGTTCTATTCAGCAGGGAACCAGTATAGTGCATTTTGACCAACATGACATTGGCCATTGAAAAAAAAAAAAAAAGACATTTGTAGAAAATCAGTTAATCAAATAATGCTATTTGTTCAAGATGGGGAGAAACTGCTTCAATGATGTGCACAAGTGATACGATGATATAGAGTTTGAACAAACAGTTTTAAGAATTACCATTCTGATCTGAGAAATGAGCCAAAGCAAACTGAGAATAAAAACTGTAAGAGAATGTGAAGGACTCAAAAACATAAATAAGAGACGTTGCAGAAGAAATGTCTGACGTGCATTATGCATGATGTACCCTTGACTCTCATGTAACCGATGAAAAGGCCTTTCATTTAGTGCTGTGCCGCTGTCCCCGCTGTCAGCAGAGGCAGCAGTCCAAACACCGAAGCCTCAGGCAGCTCACCCTTCTCAAGACGAACGCAAGAACAATAAATAACAATCAGCCGAGCGTGGCTCCACACCCGACACTGATCCCGCTTGATTTGCGTTCCGGTAATGGGATGTGGCGAACGCTGGGGAGATTACGGCACAGATTGTGAGACCGCCGCATTCCCCCCCCCCTTTGATTCCAGCTCCTGTCTGCCTCAGAGGGTCGTGGAGAACTCTTCTGGCAACGTGCCTGGTGGATGACTACCCGTCTTGAGGGCTAGGGCGTGGAGCCTTATGATCAATGACAGCTCCTTATTGCGGTGTCTGAAAATCGTATGATACAAGTGCCATGACCTTTTCAGACATACACTCAGTCTAGGCAAGCACAGGGCAAACGAGACGAGAGAGAGAGAGAGAGAGAGAGAGCCGGGGTTGAAGAGAAGGAACAGACAAAGACAGAGGACAGAGAGAAGAGGAAAAAAGAGAGGAAGGGAACATAGACCATTAAAGATACTTCAACTAGTCTCCATCAAAGTTCCGTCCAAAGATTATAGAGCGCTATGCTCCGCTCTAAGATCTTTGGTTCTGTCTACACAGAAGCTGATCAAGGACTTTTCTGACAGTTCCTGAACTATTAGCTTTATTGAGACTAATGAAACACACAGGACCTGTGAGAGGCATGGCTTATTTCAGGGGAACTCAGTTGAAGAACCTTTGCCATATATGCATGAGCCCAAAGGGCATCCGTAGAGAGACCAGATGAAGACACAGATGAAAGGACCATACCGAGAGAGAGAAAGAGAGAGAAAGAGAGAGGGAGAGAGAGTCAAAAAAGAATAGGAGGCAGAGGTACAGTGATGAAAAGATAAAGAACTATAAGGATATCATAATAACCCATGGCAACAACACACCCTCACCTCGGCAGTGTTTCTCTGGTGTCTCTTTCTGCTGTTTCTGCCATTTTATGTTCCACCATCTGTTTATTTTACAGACATCTGCAACTCTTTCTCCCACGGCGTTTTTTCAGCACTGACAAAGCAAGCTTTTATTTCTAATGACACGAAAGAAAATTGAGGTCAGGATGCCCTAACCATGACACGAGAGTAGGGCACAACCAACTTCACTTCTTCCCTTGAAGGTCTTCGCTGCATGTGTTTGGGACGAGCATTTTCAGATTTGACCCATTAGCCATTCTCAGAAACAATGAAAAGTAAGAGGAGCAGCATCATGTCTCTGGGTGACCACAATACTGAGAGGTTAGATGGGGATGGAGCTGATTCTATGTGGGCTGTTGTTATGGTTGGACCTTCAGTCATGTATTGAAAACTTCATAAACAAGCAAGAGGAATCCTAGTAAGTAAACACTGAATCAGAGATGCCATCATAATGTGGCCACTTGGAGCATCACATGCATCCTGTGGCACACAAGTTTGTGTCTGTGTAAACTTCAATGCAGCTCTGGAATGACTGCAAGTGGGGAACCGCATAGTCTGTTGTGGGAGGCCTTTGATTATTTCAGAATCCCAGGTAGCATTAAAAGCCTAGTGAAAGCATACTTTCTGGATATTCAACTATGTTTTACTATAGCTGAGTACACCACAGGGTGGCAACAACTCTAGATAGGAAATCATGGCGGGATGTACCATCTCCCCACTTGCTTTTACAATGACAATGGAGGTCATTGTTAGGGCCTCCAAAAGGGTAGTGGATGGGGAGAAGTTCCAGGGAGGGCCACGTTTCCCCCGATTAGAAAAGATCCCTGATTATGTTCATGGGCATCTTTATTTTCAGGTATTTTGTGATAATGACATATTGCTATATGTATATGTGTTTCTTTGTGCTAGACACTGCTGCAGGTGCTTTATTGCACCTGTGATTGTATTGCATGCGCGTTGCCTGTGCTCATGAGTGTTTCTGTGTGGGCACATTTGATGGCAGCTAAATCCCTGTCATTACAGTAATCACGCAAAGCCTGTAGTGGCTCGCCTCCTGTGACATCCACAACATCCACATTGATTAAGATTATTAAGACTAGAGTCCACTCACTTCACCTCAGCCGTCCACTTTCTGGACTTAACAATCAACCTCATAGCATAACCTCCCCTCTGTCCACAATGGAGCATGAACAGTTAAGCCCCCCCCACACACACACACACCACTGATGATTTCTGCTGGCTAGGCATATGAGGTAAACAATATTGATTTTGCAACATCCTGCCCTCACTTAGGGACCCTCTCCGGTTTCAATGAGAGAATCTGTATGCGTTACAGGAAAGGGGTGACTAACGTCTGCCAGCTCTCGGCCTGAAACCCGAGCTGCTCCCGAGGGGATGACACCAGTGGCACACATTCATCCCGATATGATATCTGGCGATGCTCACGTTTTTGTGAATCGCAGCTGCTTCTGCTCCAGCTGAGAAGGTTCAAGGTGACCGCTAAAATCTGCCACTTGGTGCGCGCGCCATGTGACAGCACTGCTCAGTGCCTGAGATGATGTGTGTCCCTGTTTGTATGGCTTACTATTTCCAATTTTTGAGAGAAAATTAGGCTACGCACTGCAACTTCACCTCTTACCTCTTACACAGTCATTGATAAAACAATTGTTACCAGTGCAACCAATTCAACCCTGATTCAATGTAGTGAGTGACCCTGGGGTTATACAGTTTGACCCATAAGGCAAAGCCCTCTTTAAAACAGGCTACTAGTTACAGCTTCAAACTATTTACCATCATGAGCAATTAGGGATTGGCTTGGGCATAGGGTACTAACTATAACTACTAGTGATGCGCATGGGATAAAATACACGCGTTAGAGTGCCCTTCCCCGAATTATCTCTCCCCCGTTATATGTCTCCCCAGTCATAAGCTCGGCTTGCACAAGGTTACATCACCAATCAAAACGAATAATAATTGCTGCTATTTCAGGATTGAAGCCTAGGGTTAACATTGGAATAAATATGTGAATGGTCCTTCCCCCTACGTCAGAGTAGCCTAGCCTACACTCACTACCCAGCGCGGCAGCTGACTTCTTTGCGCGCTCACCCGCACCCGTTCCACTTCACTACGTAGTGACCCGGGTCCGTCTCCAAGGAGGGAAAGAACAGCTCTAATTGGTTTCTCAACGCAATACAGCCATTAGCCTGTGGGAGAGTCCGTGGACAAGCACTTAGCTGGCCGTTGGAAAAATTGAAATCAGTGGCGAAAGCCCGCGTTCATCCGTGCGTCAAGGAACACCGGGGAATATCCAGGGTACCTGGCTAGTTAAGTGTGGAATTCGCCGGGTTTACATTGTCAATAGTGCTGTAGGCAAAGTTTTGTTTCCTTTCGTCAGCATGAGTGATTTAGAGGAAGACTTTACCAAGATTCTTCTCGTAAAGGAGGAGAGGATTAAGGACATGGAGCGACGTCTTGCTGAAAAGGAGGAAGAGATCCACGAATTGAGGAGAAAACTGCACAAATACCAATCTGTCTTGCCGAGCGCTCAAATTATTGGACCGCGCACCAGGCGAGCCCAAGGCATCTCTGCGGAACCACAGTCATTCAGATCGTTTCAGGACCTGACGAGTCAAGCATTTAGAAAACATGCCAAGTCTGACAGGTAGCCGCTTACTTTTTGCCACACGTGCTCCATTTATTTCTGATTTTTTTTTTTTTTTTACTGTTGCCCCTTATGTGAAAGACAGACACGGTACCGAAACGGCAACCGAAAATGTGGTGAATGGAAGCTACTTAGAACATTGGGTTGATTAATCGATCTGGGCTTTCATTCGTGAAGAAAGGGAAAGACAGTTGGAATAGGCTTGGCTCCAGTGGTTTTAATTGATCGCGTCTATGGTTAATCTCTCTGGAGTATTGTCCTCAGGAAGTGCATAACATTGTCGGATGGGATGAAAGGGGCTCGCCGCGTATTATGGGACAGTTAATACTTCGTAAAAAAAACCGTTATACGCCCAGAAAAATGCGCTTGTTGATTTCCAAGCGCCTCCTAATCATCTTCGTTGTGGACTATCTCTAAAAAAGTTGTCTGCAATGCAGCAGACAATGTCCTTTCTAAGAACTAGTTAAATATCTAAGCTGTTACGCTTGATGTTGCCCTAGAGATTGGTCAGTGAACCTTGCAAAGAGGGCAGAGGAATAATATGACTCATTATACCACCAAGCGCAAGAGAAAAGCAAAAATGGGATAAACCTGTTTATTTCAACGGTTACATAGAGTAATAGAAAACATGTATTATACTTTAGGCAAGAGAAAGATGCAGGCCTGTATTACATTATGTCGAAGTGAGGTTCTCAATTATACTTAAAACGTTGTATTCTTGAGTCACGAGGCCACTGAAATGTAGAATGATGAGCAAACAGATATCGGCCTATACAGTCGCTTTTGGATTGCTGTACAGTTTGGGAACTTGTTTCTAAAACCACATAAGCTGCTACGTAAACACCTATATCTACATTAGTACAAATTGATATAATGTTTTTCTTTCTGCCTGCGTGGGTGAGCGTAATCAATCATTGGCTCATCCTCCGTCGCTCTGTGACGCTGTAATCCCGAACCCCGCATCTTTACCTTGATCAATTCTTAATGCCCGTTTGATGAATTATTCATTCCAATGGCACTTCCATATTAAGGATATAATTTCAAAGATTCGTTCTTTATTTATAAGGGCGCAAATGAGCTTTCTACTCTGAGGTTGACATGAATTATATGCGAATTTTTCCATTTCTGGTGATCTCCAGGGTCGGAAAGTCAGGTTTGCAGTCCAATAGTTTTACTTTTCTCTGTTATCATACTTTTCCCCCAAATGTCTTTGATTTTGCTCAAAACTATTAATGCAGGGCTGGTACCACTGGTGTTTTAACAACTGCATTAGTCAGATGTCCTCCCTTCTCAGTTTAAAGGAGGTGAAGTTTACCCTGGCTACATATGGCTGTCAGTTCTCTGCTCCTCTGTTCTCCTCTCTCTCCGGAGCAACGTTTGACCACTAGGTGTCGGCAAAAGAACGTACAGGGGATTATAGGATGATTCGTTAGGTTTGGACGGACTAAACAACAGTTGCTATAAATTACATTTATAACAGTGCTATGACAGTAGCTCAGTGCTAATAATAGTGATAATGCTATCATAGTGTTTCCTGCTTTCTTTGGGAACATTCAAAACGTGAATGTCTGTCTACGTTTATTAAGACATCCAGTAGGCTATGGATTCGCATTTGAGTAGAGTGAGTAGATATCAAGAAGTAACCTATGGTTGCACACTATGACCTCCCAGTGCTCTCACAAAAACGTGTGTACCATAGAGTTTGTCATTGTATTAGTAATGGATATAATGAAGACGACAGCAGCATACATTACCAGTGTCCCTGCATACCCCTCCCCTGCTTCCATGAACTGTGGCCTGTTTTGTCTCCATAACGAGGGGCTGAACAGATCTTGAATAAGTAGGCGCTTGTGAATGGTAAGCCCCTAGCGAGTCCGTCCCCCTGCTCTCGCAGTGTTTCTAAATTAGAACCCCCCAGTGTAATCAACAAGCTCCTCGAAAAACACTTGAGCATTGAACAGTGCGTTATCTTGATCGGACACATAAAAGGCGCTCGGTTTCGTGCGTTAAGTGCGCGCGCGGCGGTCTTGGGGACCCGGTGTCTGCATTTACATGTCACCTTGCGTTCACTTTGATCTACGCGTGGTCTGGTATCTTGCAAGGGCTCTTCGAGGATGTCCGTGTCGGTGTCGACCTAATTGGCCCGTGCGCCTAAACATATTCAGCAGGGATGGATGAGCTGAGAGCAGTCAATGAAAATGAGGTGACACAAATTACAGACGTAATGAGGATAGCTGTAGCTGGCAGAGCGAGGTATAAGAAATATAGGTCAAGAGATATGTGATAACTTGCCCAATCCTGTATATAAGGAATTAATTCGATGAAATGAATCAGTGAGCTTTGTAGCCTATAAGATACGATACATAACATGTGGTTCTCTCGGTGATCGCAATGTATAATATACAACCACAAGAGGGCGCCTTTTACCTTCTTCAGGCTACTTGTTATTTTTGGACGAATGGGGAGGTCGCTCGTCCTGTCTCAATCTTCACACTCATGCACTCAGACTTTGATGCACATACCCGGCAAGTGCTAGGGCTATCCCAAGGTGAAATCGTGAAGTGCACGACTGCTTGTTTTTCTGCCCTTTCCACAATTTACATTTCTGCAGACTAAAGGGTTGGGTCGTTGTGACGTGAAACACAGGGGAAGCCACGTACATGAAAAGGAAATAGTTTACGACTTATTTCTTTGGTATTGTCAATTTAAGTTTAGGCCTATGTCACAGATGCCGTCCAATTCCTGTTAATAGCATGTTTAGCCCTTACAGCCTCCCAAACTCAATCACTTATCAGTGGACGGAGGGCCGTGACCTCAGGAGAGGAGATTTAGCAATAGACTCAATAATGGGGAGGTCATGGATCATAGAGGACAATAATGGAAGTTTGTGTGTGTGTGTGTGTGTGTGCGCGCGTGTGTCCATTACTGCAGTCTAGTGTGTGGGGGATATGTGTCTGCACATATAGACCGCACATGCCCTGTGATAACATTTACACAGTGAAAATAATTCTAAATTCAGCAGAGACAATTCTGCGGTTGAGTTTTGGTAGCCAAGGGTTCTGTGCTAAATGATTGCATACCAAAGTTCAGAGTAGAATAATGATGTAGACATAATGTCATCTAATTGGCCAAGTGACATAGCACAGTGACATGTATACAATCAAATCTCAGGATTACAATTCTTCACTCCTCTCTTACCCCTTTCTAATAAACATTGACAATTATTTTCTGTTCTTTTCCCTCCACTATTCCAATACACCAATCCCCAATAACTTGCAAGTGCTTCTGGGGATATAAATACTTACAAGCAAAAATATTCTTATTATTGCTTGTTGACAGCCACAATTAGTAATTGAGGCATTTTTATATTCTTGCGTCAATCCATCCGTGATACCCCCCAATCTACAGTAGGGTCGTCTTTATAGGGCTGCCTCTGATGAGAGTGATACGCTCCTTCGATTCTGTTTCCCGTTATAGGTGTGTTCGCGCTGTCTTATTGGCTGCGCGCACAATTGAGCGGAGCTTGGAACTTGCTATAAGCCGGTGTTCTGAGCTTCGGCATCCTGCGTGACACTCGCGTCTCCAGCCAGTGGCGACTGACGTAGTTGAGAGGATGAATGCTTCGTGAAACTTCTGTCCACCCATTTTTTTCTACTTGATAGGAAGCCACTGAGCATTTTTTGGAGCGTCACTGAAAAGAGCTCTACTTCCTTTCCTTCTTTTGCCAAGCAGTTAGACGCTTCCACAAAGCAAGGCATTTCGCCACCGCGGTTCCTTTTTTTTTAAAAGAAGCCTTTCCGGTGATTTTATGCCACTGCGTGAGGATTCTGAAATAACTTTGCTGGCCCCTGAGAAATCCGAAGGAGCTATGGGCACTTTACGCGATCTCCAGTACGCGCTGCAGGAGAAAATCGAGGAGTTGAGGCAGCGAGACGCGCTCATTGATGAGTTGGAGCTAGAGCTTGACCAAAAAGACGAATTGATACAAAAGCTGCAAAACGAACTGGATAAGTACCGTTCCGTCATCCGACCGGCCACTCAACAAGTCCACAAGCAGAGCGTTCTGCAGGAACAGCAACGGACGAAGAGACAAGCCATATCCGCCGAGCCTACCGCCTTTGACATTCAAGATCTCAGTCACGTCACCCTTCCCTTCTACCCGAAGAGTCCTCAGTAGGTGTCTGACCTACCCAAGGTCTTATTCGCTCAGGTGCCCGTTGCGCACATTGAAACGCGACCTCTGTCTTTGCAAATTGCATTCCTAATCACAGTGTTTGTGCCTTATAATACCAGTAAGCCGTTATACAAACAGAGATTTCACGAAAGCCTGCACATTCCCTTTAGAGAGCAAATTATACACTCCCCAATTGATTTGATCGGTGTGTGTGTTCTTTGGAGACGAATTACATGTCAGACACATGATCACATATTAACTGAAAATTAGACACGTCAGTTACAATTAACCAGCTTCTGTACAGGTAATTTATAGACTGTCAGCATAACTCCAGAGTCTGCATAATGTGACTGGTTGTGACAGTGTTAGTGTAGTGTAGTGGGAGAACCAGAAGCTGACGTCATGTGAACATATTTGGACTCCATGCAGTCCATCAGGAATGCTGGGACTTGTTGCATTAGCCCTACTTCAGGAGTAGTGTGTGTTTGCACATGACAAAAACAAAGGCTCAGTTGAGGCTGGAAGACTTGAGAGCTGGATTTGGCTTTTGAATTTTGATAATTATTTAGTTATGTGCTTCAGTGTAAATATGAATGACCCTCGCAACATAGTAGGAATATTCATCAGTGTCATCTCTGTTCATTTAATTAAGTGACATACTATTTATCAACTTTATGCCCAGAGTCATCATCAAGCCTTATTTGTACCGTAGTATGTGAACAACTGATATAATTTCCAGTTGAGCACTGTTCTTCAGTGCAGTACACTTTGAAGTGCGGTCATTAATCTGTGGCTGATAAAGTACATGCTGCCTGTGTGTGGTTTCGTAAGTGGCAGATATGAAGAAAAACATCAGTCACTGTCACGGAAGCTAGCTGATGTTCAAAGCTGGAATGAAGACCATTAATCAGGGTCAATGTGCTGCATCGAGGTGGGAAAGGGCAGTCAACTGTTACACTTTGTTTATGTAGATTATAAAATATTACATTTACTGAACAGTATTCAGTCTGAAGAGCAAAGAATAGGGCCAGGCGTGTTGAAACCACATGTATTGTATGTAGTGTTGCTGTCTGGGACAGTGTGATTAGATTGTCCTGTTGAGTGCAACCATTTCTTGAGAAAAAAATGTGAGTTGAATTTTTCAATAGCGTGCTTTTGTGGTTGAATACGGTGTTATTTAATTCTTTGGTCAGAGTCTGGAAGCTTGAGGAATGCAGGCAGAAGTTCATCATCTGCTTCTTATTCACCGGCGCCTTTTCCCCTCACTCATAAATATAACTCAGTTTTTATTTGACTGTGGACTTTTAACTCATGAGGTGTCTCCATGCTGTCATTTTAATCAAGCACAGCTGGAAGCATCAACTATCAGTCACAGTCCCTCACACTTACCAGTGCCCTGTCTGTTATGGAGAGGGTTACATAACAACTCAAATTAATTATATCCATCTCTAATTCAGTGCTTATTATTATAAGCCCACTCAATTTTGGTGGCTCTGAACAGAAGAAGGAAAAAAAAGCATGAAACAACATATAAACAAAAACAAAAACCAACCAATATCTGGTTTGGAATATACGCCCACATATATATCAGTAGTGTTGAACAAGGTCTCGGGAGTTCCGTCTCGGTATCCGGGACCCCATGGGACAAGAAGAGAGTTCTGTGCAGCTCTATTTTTGGGGCCCAGTCGCCTATTTATGACAGTTTTCGTCTCCCCCACCCACTCACTGTTCCTCTTACTTGTGTAGCCTTGAGACTCTCAGAGCCGGCTGCTGAGAAGACGAGAGACGCTCTCAGCAGTGCCTGGCACTCCGACTAATAGGATGAGTGTATGAAGCTTCGCTCGATTTCTCTCTCACACACACACTTTCTTTCTCTCTCTCTTTCTCTCCCTCTCACTCTCTCTCTTTCTATGTCTGCACCAGTCTTCTCTTTCTCCCACACACTCCCTTGTCATCCACCACGTTGTCAAGTAATGAAATCCACTCAAGTGTGTGTGAGTCCACTGTTTTCTGTATTTGTGTTGGGTGGCGCATGGGGTGGGGTGTTTTTTTTTTTTTGGGGGGGGGGGTGTATTCTTGCCTGTCTTGACCAGGCCCATGTAAAGTTCAACGGAATGCTTCCTCACACAGCCTCCCTTTTATAAAGGCAGCATATTTTTCCTTTTATGGCAATCCTTGTTTAACAGCTTGAGCCTAGAGCAAGATAAATCTTCTCAAACAAAAGAGAAGACATTAGAAAGGCGGGGGCAGTCCAGTGGTGCGTGTGTGTTTGTTGGGGGTGAGAGGGACAAAGACAGAGAGCACTTGGGGAAGAAGAAGGAGAAGTTTAATGGTGAGAGTGCTGCACATGGGTGGAGATGTAGAGATGGCCGCTGTGGTTGTTGAAGTGCTTCCCCCAAGCAGGCGTCCAGCTGGCCGTACATCGCATCAGGATTCCTCAAAAACCTGCTGGGATGCGCTAATGATGCTCTGATGATGATGAAGACTTTTCATTAATCTGTGTCCTCCACCACACACATACACAAATGCACACACACGCACACACGAAAACTCCACCAGGCAGTGCCGCTCAGACCACACCACACACCACACCACCCCCAACATCCTCAGCTCTCCTCAGAGAACTAATGAGTTATCCCTGCAGATTGTCATTAGATTGGAGAGTGTGGCAGTGAAGGGTGTGTGTGTGTTTATGTGAGTACACCCAATTTTTTTTATTTAAGTATATTTTTTGGGCTTTTTGCCTTTGTTGTGACAAGACAGTGAAGATAGATACAGGAAGCAAGTGGGAGAGACAGATGGGGAGGGATCGGGAAATGATGCAGGTCGGACACTAACCTGGGCACTTGGACCCAAATATGTTACGGCTGCTATAGCCTGTTGCACCACAGCAGCAACCCCCAAAAAAAAAAAAAAATACACCCAAATTTTAAGTGGATTCTAAACAAATGCATTTTAGTGATTTCTTTAATTGCTTGAACAAATTGATTGACTAATTGACTAAAGCTCACCATTGGTATGAATGTGTATGCACACTGTCATTGCATTCACTTTTACGCACTTTATTTCAAGCAATTTTAAAACCAACCTGTTGAAAGTGTTTGACACTTCCGAGACACAGTGAGAGCTTCTTGTCACTGATAGTAGTTATTCACTTTTACTCTGGAATTGATGAAGTCTGAATCGGAATGAAACTTAGACTTTAGCATAAAACGGGCTTGTCGCAGATGTTTTTACAGTGCACCTGAAGAGAAAAAAAACTCACTTTTCATCATTTTCCATTTTGTGCTTGTCTATTCTGACAAAAATATGATATGATTATGGCTGAAATGTAAGTGGTTTGAGGTGAAATCATTTTTCTGGTTGTTGACACCCGTTTGTGTTTACCCTACATGCGGGCAGATCCATAAGAACAACATTGTAGGCCAGCACGCCAGTAAAATTGGGCTGTCAAGTCCCACAATATTATTTTTCAATCATCCAGAGTTGCGTAAGGATTCCAATAAATTACACCTCTAACCCCCCTGTCCCTACGCCCCCCTTCAGCCTTTATTACCTGTCATTACCTTGCAGTGGCATGCTCAACCCAGCGGGGAAATACCCTCACAGCAACATGGAAATTGTAACCGGTAATATGCTAGCCGCTCAGCCGAAGCCCCGCCGTAACCATGGCGATTGAAAATTGGGCTTCCTTGATGGTGCGAGCTCGCAGCCCCTGAGTGTGGCGGAGAAAGAGAAGGAGGAGGAAGAAGAGGAGAAGGAGGATGAGGAAGATGATGAGGAGGAGGAAGAGGAGGAAGAAGAGGAGAAGGATGAGGAAGATGATGTGTAGGAGGAAGAGGAAGAGAAGGAGGATGAGGAAGATGATGAGGAGGTGGAAGAGGATGATAAAGAAGAGGAGAAGGAGGATGAGGAAGATGATGTGTAGGAGGAAGAGGAAGAGAAGGAGGATGAGGAAGATGATAAGGAGGTGGAAGAGGATGATAAAGAAGAGGAGAAGGAGGATGAGGAAGATGATGTGTAGGAGGAAGAGGAGGAAGAAGAGGAGAAGGATGAGGAAGATGATGTGTAGGAGGAAGAGGAAGAGGAGGAGGAGGAAGAAGAAGAGAAGGAGGAAGAGGAAGATGATGAGGAGGAGGAGGAGGAGGAGAAGGAGGAAGAGGAGGATTAAGAAGATTATGAGGAAGATGAAGATGATGAGGAGGAGGAGGAGGAAGAGGAGGGATGAGGAAGATGATGAGGAGGAGGAGGAGGAGGAAGAGGACTTAGGCGAATGATTTCTCCCGAGGTGTGCTGATAAACGAGAGTGGGGATGTGCTGGTAGATTTGCCATGCAAAAATGCGAGGGCATGACATGTCACCCTCAGAGTGCTGCCCGTGGCGCGTGTTTTCTTTTACACCCTTCTACTGGCTGCTCTCTCCAGGAAGAAGCTGATGAGGGAAGAAGAGAGCCATAAAACTTGCTCATTGGCTCTGTGGCCGCTTGGGTTTGACGTCTATGGTGTGAGCCTGGCATGCGATCCAGGACTGTGATGTGATCGCAGGTTAGGGGCAAGTGGTGGTGAGGTGGTCTCTTGCAAATGTATTTGCTTCTCCTCTCATTGTGGTGTCCTGAATCTGCAGAATTGAAAATCAAAAGTAGTGAGAAAGGGAAAGGGGAAATCGTCTGATAAAATCTCTCTGTTTATCTCTCTCTGTTCCATCTTACTATTTGTTTCTCATATTGTGGCACACAGGTCACAAACATCACACAGGTCACAACGGAACCTTTCCTCATACATTATGCCTAAGTGAAGTGCACTGTGAAGGTGTCTATTCTTGTCTCAAGTAGGGAAATTGTGGGATATGCAAATTTGGGCTGTAAAAAAAACGAAAACGGCTGTCATGTGAGTCATCTCTCAACCCGTCTCTACATCGAAGTGGTACATATTAAAACCGAGGTCTGTTAAAGTAATGGACGAAGCATCAAAGCTTTCAATGTTAATCAAATAAAACATCAGGACCCCCGACTCACACACCTTGGAACATTTGTCCTTTTATGTTGCTGTTTGACTCGTTCTTTTTTGACCCGCTAGCAGCAACAGTAAGCTAATGTAGATCTATAGATCTAAAAGATCAGTCTTAAACCAGAGGGCATTTTTGAGTTATGTTCCTGTTGGGCTGCTTCAAACACCTGCTCCTTTGTTCCCAGTATGGCCAGGTTATGGGGGTGATTTTGACAGTGCATGTTTCATGTTACTCCAGTTCTGCTACAAGCCAGGGCTTATTGCTACAGGGGGGTGTTATTTATTTTAAATCATAAATATGATTCATATTATGTGCTGAGCTCTGGCTACTGAGTTGAGTGTGTGTGTGTGTGTGTGTGTGTGTGTGCGTGTGTGTGTGTGTGTGTGTGTGTGTTTGTGTGTGTGTGTGTGTGTGTGTGTGTGTGTGTGTGTGTGTGTGTGTGTGTGTGTGTGTGTGTGTGTGTGTGTGTGTGTGTGTGTGTGTGTGTGTGTTTGTGTGTGTGTGTGTGTGTGTGTGTGTTCCAGGTTGTGCAATTTGTCAAAGACTCTTACAGAACAACAGTCAGGCTTTGCATTGGCAGAAGTCCCATGTTTCTCAAGTGAGATTATAGCCACTGACAAAACATACAAACTCCAGATTTATCATGGGACAGTGGGGAATCTCTCTCTCTCTCATTCTCTCTCTTTCTCATCTGTCTCTCTTTCTCTCTCTCTGTCTCTCTGTTATAATGAATAACATGCTGATCAACAGTAGTCTATGTATGCCACATTGCCTTAGGTTCTTGTAACTGCTTCCCCATTTCCCCCAATTCAACTCAAAAGTAGTGACTCTCACCCCATTTGCCAGGAAAGCAATATTTTGTCAGTATATAAAAAGCAGCTTTGGATAGTAGATGGTCTGATAGATTTGGTCTGTAGATGTGGAGCTTTATGAAGGATTGAGAAAACTGTATACAGGAACCCGTCTGTACGCCGTTGTGTTATCTCTCAGGATCAGCCAATGACGCATGAGAGTGTTTTATGAGGTAGGCCTGACTCAGGTCAACATCAGGTCAATGAAGACTGAAAACACATGCTTGGCTTGGGTATTTGTTTTTGTTCTTGACTTAATTACTTTACTTTATATAGATGTGTTTAAGCCTACCTATTTAAATGCTTACTGTATGTGCTTACTGCAGGACTAGTCATTTTCCCCAGTCAAATCCCGTTTTGCCATTAAACAATTCTGATTCTGATTCTAAGATGTGGCCCTGTAATATGCAAGATTATACCACATTGCACAGATCACATTATGCCTCTCTCTGTGTGTTCACTGTGTTAGCTTTTAATTTTACCATCTGTTGCTATCCGTTCGCCTCCATTTTCCTTCTGCTGCTAAAAGCTAAAATCGATTATAATTTGAAATTATCTGAGTCATCTGAGACTTTTTAAAATGATTCCACAGCCTCTCAAGATGCCTGGATTTTTGTATCTCTGAGTCATAAAATGAATTAGTTCATGAATGCTAAGGGGCTAATAGGCCTTAGAGGACTTTAGCTTTAGTCAGCTGGCATCAGATGTTTTTAGGCAATGAAGTTTGTTTCCCAAAGTCTAGCTAGCACAAGAAACTTACACAAGAGTCGCTAATCAGCAAACACAGTAAATGTGAATACAGTATGTCCCGCTGTCCAGGTTGGACTAATCCCTCCATGTGCCTCTGTGATGATACATCCCTGGGCTTTCCACCAAAGTTTCTAGAACAGAGCTCCGATTTAGAATCTTTGCTTTCCACTACGTGAGGTAGAACAGGACGAAAGGCTCTTGCTAGGCTTATCACTGCAGTGGCCAGTCCTGCCTGAAATGGACCAGTGTGCCAGCCAAAGAGGTCTTGCAATACCAGTCTGCAGTGCCGCAGAATGGCATCGGTTGTGATCCAACTGCGACTGTGATTGTGCTCACCCAGAGGATGCTTCACTAGCAGTTTAACAGTCGCTGTGAGACCCTTGTGTATGTACATAACATTTAACTTTAAAAACCAAGATAGGTCATTATTACTAGTGTTTGTATGTATAGAAGTATTTTTATTTAACTATTGTGTAAATATTTCCTTTCCTGGAGTGGCTGGATGAGATCATGTTTTTTTTATAGTATTAGTTGTGAAGCCATGTTAAGTATATTCTGAGGTATCCTAGCAACCTGCTCAGCCACCATTTATTTGTACCTAATTACACTGGATTTTGCAACTGGTGTTTTTTTTTTTTGTTCTAGACACCCACAAGATAAATGTTAAGCTATAATTCAAAGTCTCAGGGCTTAGATGGGTTGTCAGACAGTGACTGCTGCGCGTGACAAAAGAGAGAAACCGGATTAGGAACACAATTGAAACAACCAAGACACGTACTCAGAGTTTAATTTGTGAGCAGAGCGTTTCATTAGCTGATACAGCCGCACAGATCAGAGATCAGATCTCACCGGAGGACATTAGCATACAATATTAGATATTACTGTTCGAGTGCCGCTAACGGTGCATCGCTAACACACTATATCTGTATAGTCTCCCAGGATCCCCCAGGGCCTCCTCCTGGGTGGCTGGTGCTTGTGTAACTGACTTTGGAAGACGCGGAACAGATGTTCCATCTCAAATCGTCGTGGAGCAAAGGCCGGCACCACTTTGTTTCCTGTTATGATGTGTCATAATGTGTGTGAAGCACCCAAGGGCCTCTTTGTCAAATCACCACCCATCTAATATAATGGAAGGGAAACACAAGGAGGAGATAGGGGTTTTGAACAGATTACAGTAGTGTGCGCTGCAGTGTGCTTCCTCCTAAATGGGATATTCTGTTGTTGTGTTTAAGAATTGTGTGTGTGTGTGTGTGTGTGTGTGTGTGTGTGTGTGTGTGTTACTGTATTTTTAGCATTTGTGTATGATAGTATTTGTATGTGGGGATCTCCAGTCACAGTCATGCATTGGAAAAGAGAAGAGCCTTGGTACAAATAGTAGTATTAGGGTTAGAGTTAGACTGTGTCTCAAAACGCCTACTTGCACACTTCAGATACTTAGTTTTAGTATGTAGTGCAGATATTGAGAAAATACTAAACCATCGATAAGTGTGCACTTGGATGTAAGCGGTCAGTGCACACTAGCAGTGTACTGAGCGAAGTATAGGGTTAGCCTAGATCACATGACCTTTTGCACAAATCACATGACCATTCACGCAATTGTCAGTAGCCTATTGTCAAATGCATATTTTAACTGTATTACAGATGCTACCAAAGACAGCAAGGCTAGTAAAGCTTGCATTTCAGTCTCAATGTTGCATTCACCGCTGGCAGGCTAGTAGTAGAAGTCTAGAGTCATGAGGAGTCAAGAAACATCTGACTGACTGACAAGGTCCAATCAGGAAGGCAGAAAAAATTAAGTTAAAAAAAGTAAAAATCCAATCATGTATTGGTTCTACCTGTGCACTTAACACAGGTGATCTCACTAATTAGCTGATCTACCTGGTTGAAGAGTTGTGCTAATTAGAATCAGTTGGTTTAAGTGAAGGGTTGGCACAGATATGGGACTTTTACTCTGAAGCTGTACTTTTTCACCTCTGCAGGAAGGGAACATGTGTTTTAACCTCATCATTTCCAGATGTTTGTGGATTCTGTTCAGACCAAAACAGAACATGGATTTAGCCTGAGTGCTGGAGGAAGTGTTATCTTTCATTGCACTGATCCACCCTTTAACCACCTGCAATCAACCATAAAATGACCTTTTCCACTGTCAATATTTCAACTCTAACTTCCTGTTCTGTTCACAGGTCTAAAGAGCTGATCAAGGAGGCCATCTTGGACAACGACTTCATGAAAAACCTGGAGATGTCTCAGATCCAGGAGATCGTGGACTGCATGTATCCCGTCGAGTATGGCAAAGAGAGTTGCATCATCAAGGAGGGGGATGTGGGCTCTTTGGTTTATGTGATGGAAGGTAAATATGTGTGTGTGTGTGTGTGTGTGTGTGTGTGTGTGTGTTGTTTTGTGTGTATTAAAGGACAAGTTCGGTATTTTACACTTAAAGCCCTGTTTTCCGATAGTTTATGATTAAATAGAATGTTTAAGATTGAAATTTGGACACATGGTGCTGTCCTGAGAATTTTCGGTTTCTGTGGTAGCGCCCCCCCCTCCTCCACAACGCTGCATAGGTGCACTGGAACAATCCTTCCTAAAACGCATTAAACTTTCGTTTACAAAGACGTGAAACTCACCGAGTGGTCAGGGGTGTTCACTGATATGATCACACAAAAATCGCTGCAAAAGATTCTTTCCAACAGGTTTTATCGTAGTTTTTGTCCAACTCTATTGACTTGTATTGGATGTGCTGTGAGGTACGGTATTACTCCGCTGCCGGAAACGGATATGGGGTTGTGTGTATTCTTTCTGTAGTCTTATGCAGTCGCGGTATCGTAGGCTACTACGCTATCCAAATTTTTGTCACGTCCAACCATGGCTAATGCTAAAATGCCTTGGAACTTGCACGATGTGAATGATAGCCTACGTGTGGGGCGGAAGCTGCACTGAATACAACAGGAAAGCCCTGCAGCGCATAGTGAACACAGCTGGAAGGATCATTGGTGCTTCACTCCCCTCCCTGAAGGACATTTACACCACCCACCTCACCCTTAAAGCGACCAAAATTGTGAGTGATGCAAGTCACCCCGCTCACAATCTGTTTGATCTACTGCCCTCTGGGAAGAGGTACAGAAGCCTCTTGGCTCCCTACCAGACTCACTAACAGCTTCATACACCAAGCTGTAAGGATGCTGAACTCTCTCCCTCCTCTCCCCCCTCCACCCTCAGCTACATAACATCCTGGACATTGGACCCACAATGGCCGCCTGCACTACTCCACCTGAACACTTGAACACTTGCACACTTGTACACTTTACAACTTGTACACTTTACAACTTGGTGTTGTTGTCCTGAAAACACAACACTTCTGCTGCTCTTACATAACTTGCACCACTATGCCACTTTCTTTATTACTTAGGTCAAACAGTATTTTATAGTATTTTACAGTATTTGCACTAGTATTTTATTGACTGTCTATGCACAATTTCAACAAAATTTTGCTGCTCTTATTTTTTCATTATTACTATATGTGCCCTCTTATTTACTTATTTACTTACTTTTTTGTTTACTTGAATGTTATGTTTGTCTGTGGACTTAAAATTGGTCAAATATGTCTTGTCTTCACCGTGGGATAGTGAGAAACGTAATTTCGATCTCTTTGTATGTCTGGAACATGTGAAGAAATTGACAATAAAGCTGACTTTGACTTTGAATCATTACGTTTTCATCATGAAAGTTCCACAGCCAAAAAAATAGTAAACGTACAAAATCATGTAGCCAAATTATTCATGTAGGCTAGGTTTAGGCTTATGATGTGAACATGACAGTTTATGGACATAACAAATAAGTTCATTTTCCGCCTGTTACAAACGTTATGTTACAAAATGTCAACCTTACCCCAAGTTCTTCCAACTCTGTCGTCCCAGGAGGTAATGTGGGAACCGCTGTATTTCTCAGGCGAAAGAGCTTTTTGGGCGATTTCTTTCGACCTCCAGCGAAGTTCAGTAGAATGCAGACCGCAGAGACACAGTGATCAGTTTTCTGCAGATTCTCAACAGGTGTGCTCACATCCAACCCCAGAAATTCCAGCCACAACTTGTCTGAAGTCTGTGACAACTTTTTTTGCTATGAATTTTCCCGCAATTCGGAACTGCACAAAATCGCCTCATTTTTAGCTGTCTGTTGCAAAATACTTCAAGACAGCGATCTTCTGCTTCTTCTGTGTATTCAATGAAATGCCAGTGGTTTGCTTGTAATTTGCAAGACGGTGTAAGGTGCATTATCGCCACCAACTGGTCTGGAGTGTCTATTATTCAAGCTCTCAACGGAAGAATGTACGGATGTGAGGCGTTTGGAAAAATAGCTCCACAGTTTTACAACGCATGGTAAAACACCTGTTGGAAAGCATCTTTTGCAGCGATTTTTGTGTGAGCATATCAGCGAACACCCCTGATCACTCGGTGAGTTTCACGTCTTTGTAAACTAAATTTGAATGCGTTTTAGGAAGGATTGTTCCAGTGCACCTATGCAGCGTTGTGGAGGAGGGGGGGGGCGAAAATTCTCAGGACAGCAGTATGTGTCCAAATTTCAATCTTAAACGTTCTATTTAATCATAAACTATCTGAAAACAGGGCTTTAAGTGTAAAATACCGAACTTGTCCTTTAACGAAACAGATAGAAAGACAGATATCAAGAGAAAGTAAGAAAGGTAGAGAGAGAGAGAAAATGTGTGTGTGTGTTTGTGTGTGTGTGTGTGTGTGTGTGTGTGTGTTTTGTGTGTGAAAGAAATAGATAGAAAGTCAGATATCAAGAGAAAGTAAGAAAGGGAGAGGGAGAGAGAAAATGTGTGTGCGTGTGTGTGTGTGTCTGAGAGGTTAAGTTATTTTAGTATCAGACTGTATATATATATATATATATATATATATATATATATATATATATATATATATATATATATATATATATATATATATATATATTGTGTGTGTGTGGCAATAGTGGATGAAGAGCTGACTCAGTCGTGAATTGGAATGTGGAGGCCACAGGGAAATTTGTGTGTGATGGTTTTCTCCTGTGAATGCGGGAAACTGGAGGCCCTCACGGGCGTCATGGAACTTAGACATGTGTGTCCGTTTGCGTGTGTCATTGTGTAAGCATGAAAGTATTCCAGTGTGTGATTGTGTCCATGTGAATGTGTTTGGGTGTGCAATTGTGTCACTGCAAAAGTGATGTTGCTACACCAATCTACAGTATGGAATGCAATATCCTGTAACAGCACCTATACGCCAGGCTAAACATGAAATACCACCATCTAAAGAACTGATGTAAAGGGTCATCTACCTGTACTGTACAATAAAGATACATAGGGCAATACTAGGTGCTCCGTGTGTAATGGCAATCGGAAATGACAGGGATTGAAGCTGTCATTGAAGCTGAAATCAAAGCTGTTCAGATAAAAAAAGAAACTACATAGTGTTGCTTTAATCAATAACTTGCTTTAATCCTCAGTGTCATTTCCCAAAAAACATAACAAGCTGGCCAATTCAAATTAGATTGAACACCAGCCATTTCTCTGTCATCTTAGCGCACCGGCATCACTCGATCCTTACAGGAAATTCCAGATTCGGTGCAGGCTTTCCAGTTTGTGCTGGAACCCAGTGGAGAAGAGAGGGGCCTTCTCAGCAGGGGCCTAAATGGACGTGACCCCTTTTGCAGCCATTATTTCTGTGAAACGTCCAAACATTTAGTCTAGTGGGAGCCTGGGCATGTGCGTGGCTAGTGGGGGGACTCGTTTGCTGTGTGTTTGGCTCTATGACTGTGGTTTGAAGCCGTCGCCTCCTGTCAGGTGGAGAGAAAAAAGGGTTTTGAGTAGCACATTTGAAAATAGGGAGGCATGTCTGTGGGTGTGAATGGGTTACAATCACCATCTGATAATGTAGCGTGTGTGTGTGTGTGTGTGTGTGGTCATCCTCTTCTAAGAGGTCCCGGTGCTGAAAATAGGGCTTAACTAAAAAGGCAATTATCTGGACGTCCATCTCAGTCAAGAAGCTGTCCGCCATGTAAATGTTTACATGAACACGGCCTCGGCAGAGAGAGCCTCACTTAAATCTTTGTTTTACAGGCGTGAGTATATCTTGGGTATGAATAACAAACTTCACCCACAGCTGTGCTATGAGTGTGTGTGTGTGTGTGTGTGTGTGTGTGTGTGTGTGTGTGTGTGTGTGTGTGTGTGTGTGTGTGTGTGTGTGTGTGTGTACGTATGCATGCATGCGTATGAGTGCGTACGTGCTTGCATGCCTTTGGCAATCGTTTGGTGTGTGTGAGTGTGTGTATGTCTTTGACTTTGGCTTTGTGTTTGTTTGTGTGCACATAGGCATGTCTGTGTATTTTGTGTGTGTGTATTTGTGAGAGAGTCAGAGAATGACAGAGTGTGTGAGCGAGCGCTAGAGAGAGAGGGAGAGAGAGAGTGAGAGAAAGAGAGATAGTGTGTGTGAGAGAGTGAGAGTGTGTGTGTGAGAGAGAGAGAGAGTGTGAGAACGAGAGTGAGAGAGAGAGAGAGAGAGCGTTTGATACCAATTCATTGCTGCCTCATCAGAGCCTCATCAGTATTCTGTTGAGTATTCAGTGTTCTGAGTGGACACAGTGAAGATCATTTTGTTGACTTTCTGAGTGTCAACTTTCCGCTCACTACCGGCTGTCACCGAGTCTCTTTCGCCATTGGCTTGTGAGTAAGCAATGCTACTAGCAGGTCCCAATTTATCAACCGGGTTTTCTTATTGCCATAGCAGGTCTCTGACACACACACGCAAACACACAGACACATATGCACGCACACACACACACACACACCTACACACACACACACACACACACACACACACGCATGCACACACCCACGCACGCTCAAACACAAACACACTCTGTGTGGTATTGAGGTCAGTCCTCTCTATGTTCAAACTGGCACAGTTGGATCGTTGGAAGCTCTTTGCTGGAATTCATCTGAACTGCTCCCTACTGCTCTGGCATGCTAGACCGTCCACTACGCCAATGGCAGGGAAAGCAGGCGGAAGAAAGAGAGCCGCTCGCTTAATGGCCAGATTGGATTGATTTGTTGTGGATGGGGAGGGGGTTAGTTGTTCAGACCCTGCCGAACAAGAGAGACTCATAGTGTGTTTACGGTGGCTTTGAAATGAGTTTACTTTGTAAGTTTTACTTTGAAATGGATTTAGTTTCAAGCTGCCATTTTATTTTATACTTCTGCTCTCATTCTGATCTGAGATCTAGTTTGAGTTTGTCTTGATTCCACGATTTGGACATTCATTCCATATACCAATAAACAAACAACAGCAACAGATGTCACACAAAGTGATTGGCGTAACTACATCCTCAGATTGATATACAATTATACCATGGTCTAGGTTGAAAAGGGTGTCGTTTAAAAAGTGATATACTACACCTATGAAGTAGATCTGGTAAAAAAAGTTTAATCGCCATTCCATATCAATGCTTATGAATGGTAACTATAACAACGATAGTAGGGTGACGGTTGAGCCTGGAGGCAGGCTTCGCAACAATGGAATCAACTGTAAACAGCTGAAAAAACTAACGATTTTAGCTCTAAAACTCATTTAGGATTAATAATTGATTTCATATTTAATTATTTTGTAAGTGACCATGGTATAAACGGTATAATGCCCTTCGATGCGTCCATTATCAGAAATAAATGGCCTCTGCGTCGTCCATTTATTTCTGATAATGGACACCTCGTCGGGCATTATCCCTTACATAATGTGTTTCTAAATAGTGTTATAAACTTATGTTTAAGAATAAAAATCTTTCTAGATGCCTTTACCATTTCTCGATCTTATACTCTAGTTTCTCAGAGGGCTCTCTGTTTGGCCTTAAGTTCTTGTGTGACGGTTTAAGTGAGTTTAAGAAAGAAAATAACACAGAAGGAGATGAGCTAACTGAATTGGAAAGAACAACAACAAGAAAAAGAAACTCATTTGTTGGCCTTAGAAAACAAAGAGGCCCTGCATGGTTGGTGAGCATGGGGGTCAAGGTGCCTGGTAGCGCGGCGGTGGTGGTGGCGGTGGTGGTGATGAGTTCACTGATTCGCTGGCGTCTGTTGTGCTTGGCCCTGGAGGTCTGTGTGTTCTTTTCTGTGGCGCTCCGCGCTCCCCACCCCCACCACCAACTCCTAACTTCTCCTGCCTCCAATAGTTATTATTGGGCTCTGATAAAACAACAACACCCAAAAGGCATCTCCACTAAATTCATTTGAGTTGTTCAGTGCGGTTCAGTGCAGTTGGAGCTCCGACAAAAGGATTTATGTGGCGATTGACTGGGCTTCAGGCACGGACTGGTGTAGTTAACTCGCAAAACATCCTCTTTAGATAGATAGATAGATAGATAGATAGATAGATAGATAGATAGATAGATAGATAGATAGATAGATAGATAGATAGATAGATACTTTATGTGGGTAATTTAGTTTGGAAAGATTCACTGTTTGTCAAACACCACATCAGAGTCCATCAGATCCAAAGGGGTCAAAATTAACATAAAAAGACATAGCATGGCAGGGGCGCTGCTAGATAATTTGGGCCCTATGACAGACAATAATTCTGGGCCCCCCAATCTTATGTAGTATTATGGGGGCTCTCTGTGGGTCCTCTGTCAGTGCTGGGCCCTTAGAATTGTCCTAACTTCCCCCTATCATGGTGAGATCGTGATAGAAGAAGACTAACTAAATGTCACAATATTGCAATATATAATAATTCCTGTTATGTTTCAATATGTTGCATTGTAATTAACTTTTTGGCAAAGTTAATAAGCTGTTCGACCTCAAAACACAGTAGCAACACTAATTAAAAACAAGATAATTGTCCCAATGCCATGTTGCCCTCGCCCCCGGTAGGGTCATTGGGCCCATTCATCCATCTGTCCATCTGTTTGTCTGTGCCTGCTCACATAACTAAAATAAAAAAAAAATCAGTGAAATACTGTAAAAATGTACGGGTACTGGTCTGATATACTTCAAAGCAGAGGGTCAATATATATTGGTCTCCCTACATGGTCACCCGGATCAGACTCAGAATGCCGATTCACTTTGGGTTTTAGATTCAAAATTCCGATTCAGTTTGGTTGATATTACATGACAGGGGTGAGGGTCTGCTGTCGCCTGACTGAATTTATTTTACTCTGTGCTTTGACGCAGGCCACTTTTTAAATGTGTTTACAGAAACGCGGAGGCCGTCAACACGCTGTGCCTTTCATGTCCTCCCTTTGGTTGAGTTAGCGCTGCGCTCGTGTCAGAGCAGCGGGGGCTACTCCCGGGATCTCTCTCTCTCTCTGGCACGAACAAACCCCCCCCAAACCGGTCAGTTAGAATCCAAACAGCCTATTGCAGCCATAAAAGCCACAAGCCCAGAGAGGAGTCCTGGATATTGACCACGGTACCTGATGTCTGGCCGTTTTTTAAACAACTTTTGCCTCGTACTTAATAGGTTTCCCTCCCTCTGTACGAAAATAATTGAAAAGTGTTGGGGACGGATACCAGTGTGGAAACCACAGAGTTAGTGGCAGGAGACCGTTCCAAGGAGACCTTCCATCCAAAATCTTCCGCCGTGTTTGGAGATGGGATGACTCACGAGGTGGAAATGGAAATGCTGAGAGGCCTGATGCTCGAAATGCAGGTGCGTCACGCTGCCTGGCCGGGGAGGCTCCGGGATGACGCGCGTGCTAGAATGTTCCGCCACTGCGCTTCGCTCGTTTAAAATCCTCCCAGGTGCTCCATGCTCAGCAGCAGGGCCCATTATAATGACGTTCTGAAAAATCTGTCCAAATACTGTTTTGATCACTTAAATTGCGGAATAATTGTCAGGGTATGACCAATAATGTGTGCCCCTAGTCACATTCACAATGACACACATTTGCTTTGATTCAGTTTGTTTTGAGTTTGAGTTTGTTTTGGTGGAAGATTATTTGGCTGTTGTTATGTCCCAGTTAACCCTCCCGGCTCGTCAAACCCCCGTAAACATGTGTGTGGAGGGAAACGGGAGCAACACTAAGTGTTTGTGTGTGTATGTTGTGTGCGTGAGTGTATGTAAACAAGCCAAAACCAAAAGAAACGGCACCAGACAGATTCCCCAGGTAGATGGAGCTTACCTCGTCTCACGGGGACTGTTCTCAGGGCCGCTGCCTTCTCGCGGAAGAACCCACGCGGTTCTTTGTCCTCCTTCCGAGGACAGCCTGGCTTCCAGGGGAGCCATCTCACACGGATCAGCTTCCTCAGGCTCATCCACATGAACAACACACACTGGGGCGACTGGAACTGACCCACGTTCATAGTATCTCTTGAGCATGTTAACATGGCACAAACGGGTAAACTTTCTCCTGTCTGGAGTATGCACAACATAATTAACATCACTCAACTTTTCTTTGATCGTATAAGGCCCGCGGAAGTGAGCTTGGAGGGGATCATCCCTCACAGGCAAAAGAAGCAACACCTTATCGCCAACCTCAAACCTCCTAGCAACAGCCTTACGATCAAAGCGATCCTTAATTTTCCTCTGAGAGGACTGCAGGTGACTCTTGGCTATGGTGCACGCCGATCTAAGACGCTCCTTAAACTCAGACACATAGTCAAGCACATTTCCATCAGAAGCTTCCGTTAAAAACTTCTCTTTAACAAGCTTCAATTGACCTCGCACCTCATGACCATACACTAATTCAAACGGACTGAATCCTGTCGACTCACACACTGAATCCCTTATTGCAAACAACAGAAAAGGAATACTCTTATCCCACTCCTCTGCTTGACCAATACAGTAGGCTCTAATCACGGTCTTTAGAGTCTGGTGGTGCCTTTCCAAGGCTCCCTGTGACTGCGGGTGATAAGTGGAAGACTTAAAATGATCCACTCCTAATTCTCGCATCACAGCCTGAAAAACGCCAGACATAAAATTTGAGCCCTGATCTGACTGTATCTCTCTAGGTAGTCCAAACTGTGTAAAGAACTTCAAAAGACAATCTAAGACTGACTTGGCACTGATATTACGGAGGGGAAAAGCCTCAAGAAAACGTGTGGAAACATCCATCACGGTCAGCAAATACTGATACTCCCGCTTTGTTTTTGGTAACGGGCCAACACAGTCTGTCAAAACACGACTGAATGGCTCTCCAAAAGCTGGAATTGGAACTAGCGGGGCTGGAGGAATAGTTTGATTGGGCTTTCCTCCCACCTGACATTCATGGCAGGTCTTACAAAATTCCACCACATCTTTACGTAGATTTGGCCAATAAAAATGTCTCATTACTTTTGCTTTGGTCTTATTTATACCTAGGTGCCCTGAAGTTGGAATTTCATGGGCTAATCTCACAATCTCTTCTCTATAACAGGGAGGAAGAACAATCTGATGGTAAACTCTCCACTCCTCTGCAGCAGAACACCCAGGATCCCTCCATTTCCTCATTAGGACATCATGCAGTATATAAAAACCCACTGCTTCACCCGACAGGTCCTCAAGAGTCCCTGCCTGGCTCAAAATGTCAATAATGACAGGATCACCTCTCTGTTCTCTTATTAGATCACCACGACTAAACTTCTGGTCACACTGAGAGTTCTCTGCAAAGAAAGTCCCCACAAGTATTACCCCTAACTCAGATGTTTCTTCCTCTACCTCATTAAACACACCATGGGTGTCACGAGATTGCGAGCGAGTTACTACCCCAGTGGGGAAAACTGCAGGAAACTCTTCCTGTAATGCTTCAGTCTCTGGGGACTCCACAGGAACCTCAGCAATCAATGGAGTTACAGATACTCGTTCACCCGCCAGATCATTTCCTAGCACGAACGTAACTCCAGGAATCGGTAAACTTGCTATCACTCCAACCTCAACCACCCCAGTCACTAAAGACGACTGTAAATGAACCTGGTGGAGAGGGACTGCTTTAAATTCTCCTACATCACTGTTTACACCTTGGATGAGGGCACACATTCTCAAAGAACTAGATGGAGGAAGAGCACCATTATCTGCCACCCACAAGGACTGGGCCGCACCTGTGTCTCGCAGGACAACCACAGACTATTCTTGCCCACCTACAGTGATACATCCCCAACATGTCCTTCTCACCCAAAGAACTCTCATCACACCTTCCTGACAGAAGTAGATTTTTTTTACCAGTATGTTTTCCCATGCGCTTGTTCAGAAAGACTTTACATTCTGCCTTTTTGTGACCCTTTTTGCCACAATAAAAACAAACAAGGTCATCTGTACGTACAGCCACTTGCTGTTAATCAATCCTAGATACTTTAGCCACCAATGAGGGCTTCTGGGAGCCATTCTCTGGCCCCCTACCCAACTGGGACTTGAAAACATTGGGCCTTTATGTACCCCTTGAAGTGTGCTGATGGGTAAGTTCGAAGTCATCTGCCAAAACCGCTGCTTTCTTAATATCATCAGCCTTTTGATCTTCAAGATAATTTTTTACTTCAAAGGACACACTGTTTTTGAAATCCTCTAGGAGAATGAGCTGTTTTAGGCGCTCATAATCCTGTCCAATGTTCTTAGAACGAACCCACTTATCAAATGCTATCTCATTTTCTCTAGCATATTCTATATGCGTCTGGTCAGATTGAGGTTTCTTGAGGTTCTTATTGAGGTTACGAAAACGTTGCCTGTAAACCTCTGGTGACAACTCATATGCCGATAGAACAGCAGCCTTAACAGAATCATAGGACGCTGACTGTGAGGCATCCTGCGCAACATAAACCTCCAGAGCCCTCCCTGTAAACACACCTTGAACAAGGAGAGGCCATTTGTCTCTCGGCCACTTCAAACTATTTGCCAATTTTTCAAAAGACAAAAAGAAAACGTCAACCTCTTTTTCACTAAAGTGAGGGACCAAACGAATGCTTCTACTCAAATCAAAAGCTCTTTCTGCTTCCATGTTGGCAACTTTTCGTTCTTCTAATTTGAGCTTTGATTTTTCTTGTTCAAGTTATTTTTGGCGACATTCAAACTCGCGTCTCATGCGCTCTCTATCGAGCTCCAGCATTGCAGACTCTTGAGCTGCC
Source organism: Alosa alosa (assembly GCF_017589495.1). NCBI lineage: Eukaryota > Metazoa > Chordata > Actinopteri > Clupeiformes > Clupeidae > Alosa > Alosa alosa. The sequence goes on along the minus strand of NC_063210.1, from coordinate 15,948,609 downwards.
CGCTGCTTGATACGTTCCTTTTCTACTTCTAATTTTGCAAGCTGCAACTCAACACTCATCGTCTCTTTATCTGGCGGAGATAACTCAGGAGAGACCTTTGCTGCCAGCTTTTCAATTAAATCAACTTTCCTAATATCAGCTGCACATTCAATTTGTAAATGTTCCGACAATGACACATGAACCCTAAGCCTGTGTGTGTGTGGGGGGCACCACCAAGCATTTGTTCTTAGGGCACCCAAATGCCTAGCGCCGGCCCTGAAGTTGATGGTCGCACCGCTGCCTTGAAGTCGACGGTGGGGGCTTAAAACACCATCAAGGCGTCTTGGCCTTGGCTCGGTGGCACTTCACACAGCTGCGGAGGCATCACTTAACTCTCAGCATTGGCTTCATTGGTTCTCATCAAGTTGGAAAGATAAAATGAGAACATTTGACGAGTGCTGTGGGGAAACAGGATGCACACACACACACACACATACATATGTTGTCACGTTCAGTACAGTGCGGTAGCCCACATGAGTGCCTTTTCTAGACACAGAGGTGTTTCTGATGAAATTGCACCCAATACACAATGCCAGGCTCTTAAAGCAGCCTTGTTTCCTTCCTCACAGTTGAGCAGATGTGGGATGTTACACTCCTGCCAAAGCCACAATGTGACTCCTCATGTCACGACATCCATCAGCACGCCACAAGCCCTCTCCTATGTGGGCTTGTGTTTTTCTGTGTTTTTCTGTGTGTTTGTGTGTGCATGTGTGTGTGTGTGTGTGTGAGTGTGTGTGGGTGTATGTGTGTGTGTGTTGGTGTTTGTGAGTATTGTGTGTGTGTGTGCGTGTGTTTATTGTGCATGTGGGCGTGTGTGTTTGTGTGTATGTGTATGTGTGATATTTGTTAATTCATGTTTTTTTTTTTTAATCCTGTTGTGCATGTGTAAATATTTATGCTGCAGCAGAGCAAGCACCATTACAGCTCATTTGTAAAAGCCCCATCACGTAGCCTGGGCCTAATGTTAGGAGGCAGCCCTGGGAGGGTTGGATGGGGCTGTAGTGGTCCTGCTGCAGGCCAGTGCAGTCCCTGTCAGAGCCCTTGACAAAGTGGCCGTCTGAACGACAGCGACGCAGATAAGGTCGTGAACGGGCATCTAAACAGCTGCTGCTCGTGTGTTTGTCTGGAGTCTGCCGGTATCAGAGGAGCAGTTTGTCAAGGTGAAACTACCCAGGAATAAAGGGTCTTATGCATGGAGATATTTTAGATTTTCTGACTGACTCTTTGAAGAGTGTTTTAGACTACCCCTTCCTCCCCTGACATAACCAAAATGACAGGATACAGTGAATTTTGCTCACGCAAAATGTGCAAACCTATTGATTAAAAAATGTCTAGAAAATTTCCCTGCTATACAGTAATAACAAAATGAGGCCAATGTGAGAACAGTTTTTTTTTGTCAATAGTCATTTTATATGGCTCATTCAGGTTGTGAGCCAGTGTAAAGGCATTTCATTTTGAATCTGCTTTGCCTCTGTGAAACACTCAGTGAAAGCTGATGATAAATTCTCAAACACTGTCAAAGCTAAAAGATAATGTGAAATATTTTGAGCGCTTTCAGTTTCACTCAGAGATTCTTGGCAGGCATACATATTTGTTTACCAAATGAATACTGTCGAATTCTGAACACTGGCTGCATCCGTACCATGCAAATGTGTCTAGAAAGCCTGATGTGGAAAAAAGAGCAGTGCTCGAATACCTCATCTACACTTAAATCCATTATTGCGTTGAGACGCATTATGTGTGGTGGTGTTTTCCCCAGACACTTGCATAATATTACTTTGCAAAATGATTATGACCAGAATAGAATGTTTTCCATTCATCTGAGTGAGATTGAAATAGATTACACAATTTCATTATGCAAATGGACTTTAATGAGGATAGGCAAGCTTGATGGAGACATGTTTACCAGACTTAGTCTGAGGCTTTGATCATAGAATTAAAAGGTGTTGAATATGAGCTCCATCCTTCCATGTACAAAGCATCCTACTTTTCTGGGGACCCTGACTATACCAATAGTTTTGGATAGTAGTACACCAACATAAGCCCTTGATTTATTTAACACTTTTGGAATGCCATCATATTAAATAAATCTATAATCATTAGCTTAGTTTACCTTAATTTATTTATATGTTCATATGTGGCACCATAATGTACTGTAGTGTTGCTTCTAATGGCGAATGGCCACTCTTGTCATTTTTTTTCCCTTCATTTTTTTTAAGTTCCACAGCTGTGATGCGATAGCACCCAAGTTACCACGCTGAGTCATACTTCCTTAAATTTCAATTTCAAGCGGTGCTTGTGATATTCCCCCTGATAAATCAGTTATCACTCCAGTGTGGCGGTCCTGGGGGAGGGACGTTTACCCAGAGGGTCTAGAGATGAAGGCTGTGGGAGGGGTGCTGAGTGTTCAATCTGTCAGGAGTCACGCTGACCACAATGACCGCTTTCGCCTACAGGCTAGCGGCTCCTAATTGGTGCGATGGCTCCGGTTAGGCATTTTGTTAGTGTGTGTGTGTTTGTGTGTGTGTGTGTGTGTGTGTGTGTGTGTCTCTATCTCCTCTCATTCTGTGTGTGTGTGTGTGTGTGTGTGTGTGTTTGTCAGTTTAACAGCTGGAAGGTTGTGTGTGTGTGTGAGGAGGGGTGAGGGGTTCTTCAGGCCCAGGTGGTGAGAGCCAGTGAATGAGCAGCATATGGAAGGGGGAGAGAAAGGAATGACAAGTTTGTTGGAAAAAGTTTGTTGGAAAGTGATACCAGATTAAGTCCACTGTGTGTGTGTGGCTTTAGGTACTGTAGCATGTGTTTATGTGCTCATCGGGTCACCTCTCACTGCCAATGACACCAGGGTGATGTAGCCCCTGAAGTGCAGTGGTCACTAAACTAGTGCACTAAACTCTGTCAGCTTGTTTCCCCTAGTTGCATGGCAACCCATTCCTTATGCTCATCCACAGATGTTTATTTACATAGATGTGATACAACTATGTAAATAAACATTCCTTTATTTACATAGTTTCTTGCGTGTGTGTGTGTGTGTGTGTGTGGTGTGTGTTTGTTTGTGTGTGTGTGTGTGTTTGTGTGTGTGTGTGTCTGTGCGCATAGGAAGAGGGCTTGTCCTCACTGCATGTCTAAACATGACAGAACAAGCAATTACCCTCCTCCTCTGTCATCACCAGAGACTGTGTGTGTGTGAGGCCTTGTCATCCCTTCTGTCATTCATCTCCTCTCTGTACACCCTCTTCCCCCCTCACAAAATAAAATATTCAACATTCACATTTGCACTCGGCCATGGCAATGGCCTACTAAATTTGTTTCAAAATGCCTTAATAACTGTCTCTAATTAGGGGTCTTCAAATTCTCTGCCTGCCAAATATATCCGAAGCAGACAGATAGCAGCCTGGGCTTTTTAGTGCCATTTAGCTGTCACATTAATCCCCTCTAACACCGACATGCCGCTGCTGCGCTGATGGGAAACTTGGTGGAAGTAATGTTATTTTTGTTTGCCATCTCCCGCTATGGTAGGAGAATGACGAAAGAGAAAGAGAGAGAGAGAGAGAGAGAGAGTCCGAGACAGACAGAGAGAGAGAGAGAGTCATTTCTGTGGCATTTCATCATCTCTGCTGAATTGATCGGTGAGCTCCGAGGGGTATAAAAGTTATGTCCCGCAGCACAGCTACAATGTGGGCGTAATGACACTGATTAGCTGTTTTGTGTGTGTGTGTGTGTGTGTGTTTGTGTGTGAGAGAGAGTGTTCTTAGAAATAACACTGAAATAAAATGACTGATCATGGCACTCCACTCCAGCAATCAGCTCATATTTGCTGTGTTTTTGAGATAAATACATTCAAGTTGAGTGTGTGTGTGTGTGTGTGTGTGTGTGTGTGTGTGTGTGTGTGTATATGTGTGTGTGCGTGTGTGTCTGCGTGTGTGTAGGAGTTGGGCTTTGCTGAGGGGGTCTCGTGTTAAAGTTATTCAACTGTTAATTTTTTAAAGCCATTTTGAATGTGATTGACCCATGAAAGCCACAAATTGCCACTGAGCTGTAATGAGGGGCGCTTCAATATCGGGTATGTGCAGTGCCCCTACTGCATCACCTGACAACTGACAACCTCTTTCTCTTCCTCTCTCACACCTCTCTCTATCTCTCTCTTTCTCTCTCTCTTTCTCTCACCTATTTCTCTCTCTTTCTTTCTTTCTTTCTTTCACTTTCTCTCTCTCTCTCTCTCTCACAGATACGCATGCACGCACACACACACGGACACACACACACACACACACACAAATACACACACACACACACACACACCTACAGTATATCTCCATCTACTGTATACCTGCGTGTTTATGTGATAGGGCTTTGGCTACTCCCTAATTCTACAGGAAGACCTCAGCTGTGTCCAGACTGACTGGGGGTGTAATAGGAGCCTCTTGTTGCCACTAGATTTGTTATTTTAGCCCAGCGCCTCGAATCAAGTCAGCCCACCATGACTGTGCCTTTTTCTGTTTGTCTTCAATCAGTGGCCTCTATCCTCTATCAGAAGAGAAAAGAGAATGAAAAAAGACAATGAAAAAACAGAACGAAAAAAAAAAGCAATCAGCTGCCTCAGTAATTTTTGTTTGCTGGTTTACGTAGCATTTCAAAGGGGTTGACATTTTGGACACGCAGGAATACAAATGAGACTGGGGCGCTACTGGGAGCAATGTCGATAGGTACAGATTGAAACCCAGCCTCGAACACTGATATCTGATTTGCCTCTTTCTCCAATTCAAATTCAAAGGTGCTTTGTTATATTGGCATGGCTATTTGGATACCGCACTGCCAAAGAACGAAAAAGCAGTAAAATAATACACAAATGTCTAATGCAACAGTTATTCGTTGCAGTTGTTATTGCACTGCCGCGTACCCACAATGAAAGCGCCTCTCTGTGATTGACCCAAACTCCCACACACATGTCATTAAAACTAACAGCTGAATAACTTTAACACAAAACCCCTTCAGCAAACACACACACACACACACACACACACACACACACACACACACAAGCAATAGTAAAAAGAGTCAGCTGTCATCTCTGACCTGTCCCTCTCAGCCTCTCAGAACATCTGATAGGGCTTCACAGAGCCTCGGAGAGATTTGCATAGGGCCAACAGTTCCTCAACTCCCACAACCAATGAGGAAGTGAGGTCATTAACCCAGTACACAGGGGAAGGCACATGGCATTCATCCAAAAAAAGAATTTACATCTAGAGAAAAATCCGTAAAAGAACATGACGACTAAAGACAGCCTGAATGCATCTGAGAGTCTATTAATGAAGTAGCCTTGATTGGCATCTTTAACTGGGACCCTGGCTCTGGAGTTCTCGAGTCGATGAATGTTGTGGTTGCCAACAGGATGTGGGTTATATAAACACCAGTCGAGGCCTTACGCAGGCAAATGAATGACTTATGGGAAAACGGCCATAAGGCAATTCTCTCACGTCTGAGAATGAGTGCTAAGTGCTACAGTGAACGGAGCGCTAACAGAATGATTTTCTTTTTCTATTCTATTTCTATTCTATTTTCTCTTTCTATCTTTTTGATATTTTTTTCTTTTGCTATTTGTGAACAGTTGCTGGATGTGAACACATACAGAAACCATAAAACAAATGGCATTAGGTGGTTGTTTGATTATTTTTTTTTTTAAATTAAAACAAAATGAATATCAAAATATTTCAGTGTCCGGTGTGCTTGGACTCTAAAGAGATTCACTAGTCATCGGACATTGTTTTGTATCCATCTTTGAATGCAGCTAATAAAAACCAGGATGTGGGTGTATCTTTGTGCAAGACACAACAAAATAATGAAGCACCTTAGGTCAAGTCAGGTCAGTTGCCTTGGTGATGTAATTTATGTTTGTGTGTATGTGTGTGTGAGTAGGCAAAGGTGTTTGATACACATCTATGCATCGTGTGTGTGTGTGTGTGTGTGTGTGTGTGTGTGTGTACATGCGTGTGTGTAACTGCAAGACAACTGTAACTATGCGTGCGTACGTGCGTGCGTGCGTGTGTGCGTTGTTGTATAGCTGCTGAGCGGTTCAGTTTTGAGTGACAGAGCCTTCATTGGTCTCTGGACATGGCAGAGTGGAGAAGGGATGCAGGGATCTCCTGACACACTTGACTGGCGGTTGGATGGGGGGTGGATTAATGTCCTACTCTGTTACAGTCACTCGGGTGTGTGTGTGTGTGAGTGAACTGAACAAAGTATAAAGTATAGGGCTGAGGTTTTGCTGGCTGGTTACTGTGCTATCCAACAACAAGGCACAAATGTGCGCACACACACACACACACACACACACATCCCATCAAAAGTGTTTTTAAAGTATGACTAAGTTTGAATCAAGTTAGTAGTAGTCCCTTCTCAATACATAACTGGCTGACTGCCTTATAGTAAGAACCACTGCTGGATGCAGAGTGCATTTCTCTCAGCTTATTTGTCTTATTGAGATCACTAAACCACAGTTTCTTGTGCTGTGTTCAATGACATTCAAAGGCAAAACGCCCTTATCTTTGAAACAGAGACTCTTGGAATCGATAAGCTTGCTGTCTTGTGAAGTGATCAATGAATGTTTGTTTGAGAAGATTACATGGTGGTCGTGATAAACGGGGAGATTAAGACGAAATTGTAGTGCGGTGTCTCACGGTGGGCCAAGTTCTCCGTTCTGGCGCCAGTGGGGTTGGCCATGGCTTTAGATACGGGTGAACCCCATGTGGTATGCAATATCTGTTTGGTGGGCGGCTTCGGTTGCATGCTGCGTTTTCTTTGTTTTTTGGAACATAGAAGGGAAGGAAATAAGTATAAGTATATATACTCTTTTGATCCTGTGAGGGAAATTTGGTCTCTGCATTTATCCCAATCCGTGAATTAGTGAAACACACTCAGCACACAGCGAACACACAGTAATAAGTGAAGCACACACTAATCCCGGCGCAGTGAGCTGCCTGCATCAACAGCGGTGCTCAGGGAGCAGTGAGGGGTTAGGTGCCTTGCTCGAGGGCACTTCAGCCATGCCTACTGGTCGGTGTTTGAACCGGCAACCCTCCGGTTACGAGTCCGAAGCGCTAACCAGTAGGCCACGGCTGCCCCCAGACAAAAAAAGGAAAAACACATTTCCCAACAAAAGAAATTCAGAAAAACATGTGTTCCTATTAATAATCTGGTATAAAAAGATATTTTTATATAAGTTTGAACATAAGTATATAAGTATATAAGTATATATATAAGTATATAAGTACACAAGTGTATATACATATAAAACTTCATTCAGCTTACTGTTGTGTGTGTGTGTGTGTGTGTGTGTGTGTGTCCACTGTCAATAAGTTCTCCAAGTGTGGCATCATTTGGATGAATTGGCCTATACTTTGCATGTTTGCAAAATAGTCATAGATTCCATGATGCTGTCTTTCATACTTTCTCCCCTATCTACCCAGATATCGCAGAGCTCCAGCAAATAGGAAAATACCTCACATATGGCCCTGCTGTTGCATGTCACCCATGCGTTTCATAAATATGCAATTCTCTGCTTCGTCAAAGCAGCACAATGTCTGTGTCTGTCTATTCCCCCCTCGCTGATAACAGCCTATTATCAATTAGACAGTCTCCTGTTGGCCTGCTTGTTGTGACACAATTCAAAGCAGTGTGAAGTCTGTAGCTCAAACTGGGTTATGGAAATGTAGAACTGCTGTCTACTGCATTAAACATACAAAAACGCCATTATCATGCTTCGGCTGTAAATACAGGCTTTCTTTTGAAAGTATATTGGTGTGAGGAGAAATGGGTGGTTAAAGCTTGTGTAGTTTTTTTGACTGGGGGCTGTTATCACAGTGGACCAACAATTGTCTTTCTATGAATACATTAAGCTGTCAGCTTTCCACCACACCACATATACCTGCACTCACACACACACACACACACACACACACACACACACACACACACACACACACACACACACAGAGAGAGTGTTTTCCATGGTCTGTTGGTCGGGGTAAACCCAGGTGAAGTGAATGCAGAGAGGATTATTCCGGTCAGACACTGGGATGGGCGATTGGATCCATAATCGGTGGACGAGAGGATGAGAAATGACTCTGGGGCTTTTTTTTCACCCTGCGGCCCTGATAGGCACAGCAGCCATGCTGTGGTGACATGTCTAAAATCCTGCATTACACCAGGGCCTCACACACACACACACACACACACACACACAACCACCACCCGCCTGCCACGCACACACACACACACCACACACACAACCCCCCCACACACACACACACACACACAAAACGCTCAAACCTATCCAAGCATACACATAGACACAAACCGACTGTTGAGTCAGGCCAAGAGAAGGCTACAGTATATTTGAGCTTAGAATTCAGCTCCAATATTAAGTAGGGCCTTGCTTCTGTATGCTGTCCATGTTATTGTGCTATTGCTAGCAATGCACTCTTTGACATGACTAGCTAATATTGTTTTGCCACCGAATCCCCTGACACCACCTCATGCACTGTTTTGCCCCAGGGTAAAGTTAAGGCCTTAGGTCTAATAGAAACCTTAGGGTCAATAGCCTTGAGATAGCCCTGCTAAGGCGTAACTAAGCCCTGGAAGTGATAATGGGGAAGCAGTTAGGCCCCAATTCGCTTTGGCCCAACAGTGTGGATAGACAGACTGACAAAAACACACACACACACACACACACACACACACACACACAGACACATACACACGCACAGTAAATATGACCACACACACACAAATACACACATACTCACATACATCAATCCTCTACCTCAGAGTAGAGAGAGCGAGCCAGACAAGAAATTCCTCTGACCGAATTAAAACAATGTTCGGCCCATAAATTACTGGGACGCCCTTGTGGTTTCATCAGCTGATAAAAAACAAGAACTGTCAAGGTCAGCCACTTCAAATTCACACTACAAATCACTGTCATCGAAAGGAATGTGCTTCCTCACGAAAACCAGCCTTTGAGAAAAATTGATAAACATCACTTGCATCAGAAGAGCATGTTAGTGGCTACTGTAGGGTCAGCCTCCAGATGGAGGATTTATGCTGAAAGGAAGTGGTTTGGACTGTGTGGTTTATTTGCCCCTTAGCACTGACCTATGACAATCTCTTTCCGACAGAGAGCATCGAGCAACACTTAGAGCAGAGTGCTGTAGAAAGATTTCCCCTCCCATGCTCCTGGGAGAGAGGAGGATGGAGGATCCTTGTTCTTGTTAAAGAGAGAGAGAGAGAGAGAGAGAGAGAGAGAGAGAGAGAGAGAGAGAGAGAGAGAGAGAGAGAGAGAGAGAGAGAGAGAGAGAGAGAGAGGGAGAGAGAGAAGGGAAATAGGGAGAGAAAGTTTCAAGAGAACGGGTGAGAGAGAAACTAGAGAAAAGAGAGAGAGAGAGAGAGAGAAAAAAAGAGTGAGGTGAGGAAGAAGAAGATATAAAAAAGAGAGGGTGAGTGAAGGAGAAAGAGAAGGTAAAGAAAGAGAGAGGGAGTAAGAGCACTTCAAGGTGGGGTGCAGCTGCGTGCATCGATCCATCCCCCGGCACTTGACCAGCAGGCCAAATATAGCGTCGGACTCGTGATGGGAGGCCATAGGGGGCTCCGAATAAAACTCCCCGCTGGGGCTTGGGGGAAAACAGCAGACAACCTCGAGCTTAACGCCTCACCGTGGGCCCCCTCCACCTCCATAACCCCCCGTCGTTCCCAACCCTGCTGGCCATCTCTGCTGAACGTGTGAAAACATCTCCCGGCTTTTGCAGGATATTGGCGGCTTGCTCCTCATGGGCGAGCAGGTTTAGCAGGGGAATTTCCTCTGATAGCTTCCATGTTTGTGTAAAAAGTTTTTCACTGTTCTACCCCCCCCATCCCCCCCTCCCTCCACCACCACCACTTCCACCCTCTCAGCAACCATATTTTCTGTGTGAATTTGTGCGTGTGTGTGTGTGTGTGTGTGTGTGTGTGTGTGTGTGTGTGTGTGTGTGTGTGTGCATATGTGTCTGTGTGTGTGTGTGAGAGAGAGAGAGAAAGAGAGAGAAAATCAAAATAGAGGTTTTAGGTTTGCAACATGCTAAGTAACTTTGACGCCCGTGGCAAGTGTAGATGTCGTATGAGGTGTCATGGGATCCAGATGTACCCTCTATCGCTCGGGGCGAAGAAGAGAACACATCCATGTGTGCCCTTCATGTCAAGGATCTCACACATAGAGTAGTTGTAGTAGTGTGCACATCCCCACCGGTGAGGTGCAGGGCAAATGGAACTAGAACTCAAAAGGGATGAAATGGCCACACTGCTAAAAACGCTCATACATTTATTGTGTGCTGCAATGTTTCGACCCGGCTGAGTCTTCCTCAAGCGAAATGTCCTTTAAGGAAGACCCAGCTGGGTTGAAACGTTGCAGCCCACAATAAATGTATGGGAGTTTTTAGCAGAGTGCGGCCATTTCATCCTTTTTAAGGATCTCACACACTCTTTGCTTTGGCGCTGAAAGTTTTGGAAATGTGACGGAAATGATCTATGACGGTGTTGACATTGGTTTATTTCAGCTATAATCGGGTGTTATTTTTGTCAGTTGTACAGTATTACCTTTTCTGTAGCTTTTAATCACTGGACAGCCGGTGGCTGTGTGTGTGTGTGTGTGTGTGTGTGTGTGTGTGTGTGTGTGTCTGTGTTTTAGTGTGTATGTGTCTGTGTTTTAGTGTGTGTGTGTCTGTGTTTTAGTGTGTGATAGGCCCTTATGTACCGATTTGTTGGGCCTTGTCGTATCCAAGCTTCACAGGATATTACACAATTGATGACATGTCTGTTAACATGTTTACTGAGACAGAATATTAATGCTGATAACTCAGTATGCCAGATGCAAACAGGAGCCCATAATCGCCTCACCGCGATCAAGATAGAGAGAAAGAGAGAAGAGAGAGAGGGAGAGAGGGAGAGAGGGAGAGAGAGAGAGAGAGAGAGAGAGAGAGAGAGAGAGAGAGAGAGAGAGAGAGAGAGAGAGAGAGAGAGAGAGAGAGAGAGAGAGAGAGAGAGAGAGAGAGAGAGCTCTCCTTTGTCCTCCATCCCAGACATCATATTGCTTTGTCACTCCTTGTCAGATAAAGCTGTCAGGCGGTGATGGAAATCTAATAAGCGCATTTGAGGGAGAGGAAGAGAGGGAGAGAGAGAGAGAGAGAGAGAGAGAGAGGCAGAAGAAAGGAAGGACCAGGGAGAGAGGAGGAGGGAGGGGAGGAACCACTAGCAGCTGAATAAAGCCTCTTTCTCTCTCTTTCAGCATGCAGTGTGTTTCATCTTCTATCCTCTCAGGTACCTGCTACTAGACTGTCAAAGCACTAAACCACAATGTGGCCAATTCACACTGTGATGCATTTTCAACTCATGCCAAAAGTCTCGTGCTCATGACTGAATTCCATTTTTCCATTCCCCCCCCCCTGGAAATGTATTCTGTTATCTTTAACCTGCATGTAAGCCGAAAGCCACAGAGCGCTTTTACCTGTTCTAGCCTCTGTGTTTAGACCATGAGTTTAACCTGGTGTTAATAACTGAGCAGGTGTATGGGGGTGGGGTGGGGTGTGTGTGTGTGTGTGTGTGTGGGGGGTCGGGGGGGCGACTAGAGCAGCTGCAGGCTCTGTTGGGGCTGATAGCATCGTGGCAGGTCACCAGTCCTCCGCCGGTGAGCTTTATATCCGCTGAGCGCCGGTCTCTTATCACTGCTGCCATCCAGAGGGATACAAGGACACCAAATTCAGAATGGTAGAACATGCTGTTTCCCAGGCAACCCCGAGATGTTGGTGCTTTGTTTATGCAGGACTATTAGATAATAGTTAGATATTATGAGTAGGTGGTTTAAAATTAACTCTACAGTATATCTTTAACATAGTTGACAACATGTGAATTGTGTTGTAGCCTTGATCATAACATGACCATAACCGAACATTTTATCCGGTTAATCCGGTTGAAACAGCAAACACAGAATTGTGACATTGTACGGCTGCCTTTCCTAACAGTAACAGTCACTGAAGACATTAATTGTGTTTTCACTGACTAAAATAACAGTGTGTGAGACCTTTGGGTCTTAGTCTGGCAAAGGAGCCGACACCTCGACCTGTGAATGAAATACATCTAAAGGGAAGAAATCCTTAGTGGTTCTCTCTCAGATAGAAGTAAGACAGAATAAGAGCATTAAGGCCTACACACACAGCCGGCGACACGGTGGCGATTTATGGCAGGCGGCCGGCAAAATTGAATAGAATCTATTGAAGTGAATGGGGCAACGCACACAGCAAGTAGAATGCCAGGGGCGACCATCGCCGCTGCATCACTCTAATCGGCCCCTCTTCTGTTTTTCAGGGCGATTTTGATACGTCATAATAGAAATCAGCTGTTTGGTCAGTGTACTCTCCACTGAATCGATGGGTGATCGCGACGGCAAAACTGATCTATAAAGAACACTCTTTAAAGATCAGTGGTCGGCAGTAGTGTGTGTAGTAAAGCAATTAACAGAATTCCACTGTTGCGTTCGACTGTCGCATCGCCGGCCGTGTGTGACAGCCTTTACAATGACGACTATTATTTCTATTTAAGACATTTAAAAAAGCCCCTGTGGCATTTAGTACACTTCTGTGTGATTTCAAACCTTATGCCACTCTGCCTGGTAGACTTGCAGGATATACTTTTTTTTATCCCTTTAATAAAAAATTTCACGCCAGGGTTCAGAGCTTTCCTCCTCTGTCGCCTCCCTCCCTGCACCCCCATGCCCTGTGCCTGTTAAAGTAACGAGATGTGACTCTTAATTTGGAGCAATAGCCCTCTCTGCCTCTCCGTCGTCATGGCGTGGAGCGATTCCATTTTCAACCTGTCAGACTCGCTTTTGCAACCAGTGCATCCAACATAATAAATAAAAAAAGACCCACGTGAAGAGAAAAAAAAACGACAAAGAAAAAGTGAAAAGAGTAAAAGTGAAGAAGGTGATTTTCCTGTGATTGGTTGCAGATGGGAAAGTGGAGGTGACGAAGGAAGACGTGAAGCTGTGCACCATGGGACCGGCCAAGGTGTTCGGCGAACTAGCCATCCTCTACAACTGCACCCGAACTGCCACCGTCAAGAGTAAGACCAGCTTCACACTGTTTACCTGTCTGTCTGAATGACTGTCTGCCTGTCAAGAGTGAGACTTTGTCTTAACCTGTCTGTCTGAATGACTGTTGAGAGTAAGAACTGTTTACCTGTCTGTCTGACTGATTGTCAAGTGTGAGACCAACACTCTGTCTTTGCTCATCAGTCTGAATAGCTGTCTGCCAGTACAGCCTGACTGTCTGTCTTCATGTGTGCTTACCTGTCTGTCTATCTGTCTGTCTGCCTGTCTGTTATCACATATCACACATGTTACCCTTTACTTTTCCCCTGTGTTTCTCTTAGTCTGTTCATCTCTCTCTCTCTCTCTCTCTCTCTCTCTCTCTCTCTCTCTCTCTCTCTCTCTTTACCAAAATCTCTGGCTTTTTCTGGCTACACCCTGACTGTTTATCTGTCTGTCTGTCTGTCTGTCTGTCTGTCTCTAGCAACTTTCAAGCAACTTTGTTTTTATATCCCCTTTTTTCTCTTTGCCATGTCCTTGGTAAAATCAGTTTGAAAAGCCTTCCCTGCACAGGCAAAGAAGACGAGGCAATTAGTATTCAAGCAAGCCATTCATTCATTCGTTCTAATTCTCCAGCCATTGTCTAAATCAATTATTAAAATTCATCTTGCAGGGCATCTCACATTCCACCAGGGGAACGCCACTCTCCCAGCAGTAGCTAATAGCAAAAGTCAACAGCACACTGTGAATGTCGGGTAGGGGGATAGCTGGAGTCCTCGGCTGAATACCTAAAGCCACATAGTACCCCGCCCGTAATCACAATTCCACAGTACCTGGCACATTTCCCCAGGAAAGGGGAAGCATTCTACAGTTATGCAAAACCTGCGTCTGTGTGCGGTTAGAGGGGGTGTGGATGTAGGTGTGTGTGAGTCCGTGTTGCGTGTGTGTGTGTTATGTGTGTGTGTGTGTGTGTGTGTGTGTGTGTGTTGAGTGAGAATGTCATCCACTGAGATTGCATGGACACCTGGGTTAGAGGGAAGGCCTGCAGCTGCTGCTGCTGTTTTCGGCAAAAAAAAACAAAAAACTGTGCTCACCAGAGAGGCAGTTACCGGAAGTGTGTGAAAATCTTTGTGCCACCCTCCTGCCAAACAGCATCAACTCTCCACCCCCCACCCCTGCCCACACACACACCCCCAACACACACACCACCTGCCCACACACACACACACACACACACACACACACACACACACCCCAAACACACACACCACCTGCCCTCACACACACACACACACACACACACACACACACATCAGCAGTGGCAGAAAGAGCCCAGCCTGGCACAGTGGGGGTTGGAGTGATGCGGTGTGGTGCGGTGCTGATGGTGGCAGTGTGTGGCTGTGTGTGGCTGTGTGTGGCTGTGTGTGGCTGTGTGTGGCTGTGTGTGGATGTGTGTGGATGTGTGCTTCATCAGGCTGCAGGCCAGGCCGTGCCTGGTGACTGTCACCGGGGTGAATGCAAATGACCCGCAAGTCACAGCTGTTGCTTTATGGAAATGGGATCTGTTTTCACAGGCCGCATCAATATCAGAGGCTTGCACATTAGCATCCGCTCAAACAGGGTGATACAGACACTATACTGCACACAAACACACAATCACACAAACACACACACACACATCACCTGCCACACAGATACACTTGTATGCATAATTGTATCTCTACGTGTTGTTGACACATGTAACCATTAAAACCATGATTGACAGATCTGTTCACAAGAGCAAACGTACACATGCATGCACTTACACACACAAACACACTCTCTCTCTCTCTCTCTCTCTCACTCTCTCACTCACTCACACACAAACACAGACACACACACACACACACACACACACACACACACACACACACACACACACACACTGCCCTTTTTCCACACTTTTTGCTTTCATCTGTACACCCCCCCCCCCCCAAACAACAACACCCCATGTGGTCTGGTTCATCTTCGCTGGCCGCTCCACTGAATTAACCTTTCCGCACATCACGCAAACAGGCACTCAGAGGCGCTGTTCAGACGGTGCTCCACATGAATGACCCTCCCAACGAGGGCTCCGCTAACCCTCCTCCTTACAGAAGGGCCGCATTATATCTCCCCAACGGGCAGCAAAATGAGCCGTTAGGGAGAAGCGATATTGTATCTGTGCGTGAACGAGAGCGGAGCGGTCATCTCTCCGCGTCTTTTATCGTTCTTTTGGGCTCATTAGGCGTACCCACTCTTGCAGCAAAAACGTCCTACCAACGTGAGTGAGGTTAAAAAATCCCATTTTAATAAGAAGAAATGGTGTCTTTGACAGATTATGGTAATTAGGTATTTCAGTGTGAAACATATTAATATTTGTAACACTTTATTTTAGGGAACACATTTTGACTGTTGATAAATTACAAATATATGTATTTTAGTGCTCAACAAGGTCTGTATAAATCATCATTGCACAATGTTTTATTCTTACTCAATGGGTTATTTATTCTTGATAATGTTGTAAACATTTAAAATTTTGGCTAAGTCCCCTCAATCTGTCAGACTTGCCAACTTCAGCTTTAAATAAAGACCCAATAATTGTGTAATGATGTTTAATACAAACCTTATTGAACACCAATATATACACATATTATAGTGCTGGCCTGATGGGTCGCCTATTTACACCGTTTCAACTGCACCTGAACGGTTAGACCGAGAATTCTCGTCATGCAGAGACACGTACACGTAGCCTTACAACACGAGTCGAGTCACGGTAAAATGTCATTTTTGGTACATAGCTAATTTAGATACACCTATGTTGTGGGTGGTTGCGTTTCTTTAGGAGTCCGCTGTCTTGGTTTGTATAGAAATGGATATTAAGTGACACATACACGCAAGACGGTGGAAATACGGGACCGGTGGAAATAGGGGGAGTTCCGATAATTATGTAGCCTATTAATGGTTAACATGTGTTCCCTAAAATATGCTTTAGAAAGATTGCACAGCTAAGCAAATGTATAAATATGTGGAAAGGAGCTGATGTTTTCGTTATTGGCCCTACTGTGCTCAGTCATTACAGTACACAACGCACAAAGTGAGCAAAGAGAAAGTCTAAATGAAATGAAAATGAGATGTCAATAATAATAATAATAAATAATAATAATAATAATATGTGGAATAAAGTAAACGTTGACTAATAATTCCTGCCACCACCAAGGTCAAGCTGCCACCTGACCCCAATAATTACAGTCAACACTCTGCTCTCAATCAGTCTCTCAGCAGGTGTGTTGGTGGCATTCCATTACGCACACTTTTCATATCAAAGCCCAACCCTGTTAGGATATTACTGCATTTCCCCTCACTTAATGCTCCATATGACACACTCCATATGATATTACTGTAAGGCAGTGTGAAGGTCAAACTGTCACATGCCCTAGATGTGCCTGCTTATCGAATGCTCTTTGACTTTATTTAATTTTTCTCCTTTCCCATTAATAAAGATTAAGATTAACCGTAATGGAATGAACCTGCAGCTGAAGACCATGTGATTCCCTAACAAATGTGATTGGAATGACACAGACGCGGTGAACCCCATACTTTTAAGTGCAATTTGTGTGCTAATTTATGTGCCACAAAGATGCCCTCATGTTGGTGTGCCCCCTATGGGTCAGTGTGAAAACAGCGCTTTGGTTGAAATGACCGATTCTGTTTGACCTGAAACCAATAAATCTTATAATGCATGACATGTCAGATAAATCTCTAGCTTAATGGCAGCAAGTGTCAATGTCAAAAATGTAATAAAGAGATTTTTAATGGAAATACTCCTCCCACCAATTGCTCAAAACGGCTGATTAAATACTAATGAAGAAATCCTATCTGACTTTGATAGACTGACGTTGTTTTGAAGCTCAGCTTCACTTCCCTGGTGGAAATGACTATATTGGACAGTCAGCTGGTAAACATGTCATTAAATCTCTATCTTGCTCTTCATGACATGCACAGGAAACCTCACCAGAACATGACCCAAGGGCAGGCAGGGAAAGGAGCAATGATGAATGGTACATCTCCTATTATCGAGGAAACAAAGCTTGTGAGTCAGGGAGAGAATGGTACATCTCCTATTATAGAGGAAACAAAGCTTGTGAGTCAGGGAGAGACAGAAATTGATAAGAGAGAGAGAGAGAGAGAGAGAGAGAGAGAGAGAGAGAGAGAGAGAGAGAGAGAGAGAGAGAGAGAGAGAGAGAGAGAGAGAGAGAGAGAAGGCAGGGAAAATGAAAGAGAAATTGATAGGTAGAGGTATAGAAATACATTCAAAGAAAGCGATAGCATGGGAGACAGAGGAAGAATGATAGAGGGGGGGTGAGGCAGAGAAAGGAAAGCATTGAGGAATGAGATAGAGAGAAAGAGTGTGAAAGAGACAGAGAGAGAGAGAGAGAGATACCGTTCTGCCATTTGCTGCCATTGTTCATCCCTCCATGACGAAGCCAGATGACATGGGGAAGTTTCTGTGTGAGAACAGGAGGTGTGTGGATGCACAGAGGTTAGAGATATCATGGGAGGTGGAAGAAACCAGAATGGGATTTCTCCAAAAGCATTGTGTTTTATTCACCTTAGATTTGCCACGTGCAAACAGCTGAACAAAATAATGGTTTAATGCTGTCCACACAGTGAAAATCAGTTAGAGAGACAATATAGGATGTGTTCTGGAGTGAATGTTATTTATTTGTCTGTTCGTATCATTCAAATCAGTGCTCGCTATAGGTGCAACGAAAGCTTATAGCTAGGGGCTAATTTTCATGTACAGTACAGTTCAGGTGCTACTGTCAGAAATAGGTTGGGGGCAGGTTGGGGGCAGGTAGCCATGCTGACATCTATAAGAGGTGTGATGCTATTATGGTGGACAAAAGTAGTAGCTCACAGACATGCCTCAGGGTATAGGCAGCAGCAGCACTGAAAGAGTGTTGTTTTCCTCGACCGTCAGTAGTGCGAAGTTATAAGCAAAGACAGCATTCACATTCTGTACGTGTTTGTTTTCGCTCTCTCTTTCAGGCATTTGTTTGTCAAGTGCTTGTCTTTTTTCAAATGAATGTGTTATCTACCTGACTGAGTCACGGCTTGCCTTGGTTTCCTTATGAGGTTATTCAAGGGCTAAGTCTTAAAGTTGAAACCCTGGTCTGGAGTTTTGTTTAATCACAATTGCCACATCCCTCTCTGCTGGATAATATTTTGCCCGGCTATAAATGTCATACAGCACATTTTAACTGGTAGATGTTTTATAGTGGATGAAGAGCTGAGATGTCCCTGTAGCTCATCCGATAAATTGAGCAAGGAGCTATAACAGCAAGGGCATTGTTTTGATTCATAAGAGCACAAATATGTAAAACATATGCCTCACCTGTAGCCTACTGCAAATCACTACAGATTTAATATTTGCTGAACGAATGTTCTCCAACACAGTTTGTTACACCCCTGTTTCTCTTCTGTGTTACTCTAAAGCAGGGTAGGCAACCTGCAGCGTGACGGCCCTCTAGCTCCTTTCTAGTGGCTCCCTGGCTTTCCCTAAAAATGGAAGTTATAAAACATTTCTAACAATTTCATATAGTCGCTAAGCTTCAAGCAAATTAACAGTTAGTGAAAATATTATACTGTACAATACAGCATATGCAGAGTATGCGAGTATGCCATATGCCTGAGGCTAATAAAGATAGAGATGTTTAAACTTCATTGCTTTTCGATGGTTCCGATATATTTGTGGCCCAGACAAATTAATTTTTATTTCTGGTCAAAAAATGGCCCTTTTGAGAGAAAAGGTTGCCGACCCCTGCTCTAAAGTATACATTCAGAGGTCTTTCCTCAGCAATGACATTAACGGCTTATTTAGGTCATGATACACCAAGCTGTAAGGATGCTGAACTCTCTCCCTCCTCTCCCCCCTCCACCCTCAGCTACATAACATCCTGGACATTGGACCAAAAATGGCCGCCTGCACTACTCCACTTGCACACTTGCACACTTGTACACTTTACAACTTGGTGTTGTTGTCCTGAAAACACAACACTTCTGCTGCTCTTACATAACTTGCACCACTATGCCACTTTCTTTCTTACTTAGGTCAAAACAGAACTACCCAAGCCTTTTATTGGCCTGACTTTGCACTAGTATTTTATTGACTGTCTATGCACAATTTCAACCAAATTTTGCTGCTCTTATTTTTTTATTATTATATGTGCCCTCTTATTTACTTATTTACTTACTTTTTTGTTTACTTGAATGTTATGTTTGTCTGTGGACCTAAATTGGTAAAATATGTCTAGTCTTCACCGTGGGATAGTGAGAAACGTAATTTCGATCTCTTTGTATGTCTGGAACATGTGAAGAAATTGACAATAAAGCTGACTTTGACTTTGACTTTGACTTTGATGATATCTTACAAAACATAGCAGACATCATACGTGTTAAAAACAAGGTTAAAAACATGGTTTTCACCGGGATGCGTCTTTAACTGCATGGACATGTTCTAGAGTGTAAAGCGCGCTGCAAATAGGTGTCGACATGAGTGTGCTCACTGTCACTTGCCACGCACATCAGCTGTGACATGCCTCACTGGCAAGCATTGGATAAACAATGGATTTTATGGAGCGGCGCCAACAAAAATAGAACTAATTGGTAATTAACATAACGACGCTGGTGTGCCGGGTTTTATTGAAAACGATCAAATCTAATAATAATAATAATAATAATACGTTTATTTTATATAGCGCCTTTCTCAAACCCAAGGTCGCTTTACATAGTAGGAAGGCAGGGAAACACAATAACAAACAAACAAACAATACAACAGAGACAAAGGCAGGGAAATACAATAACAAACAAACAAAACAATACAACAAAGACAAGTTATCTGTAGGAACTATGTGTTGGGTGTGGAGGAGAAGTGATTAAACAGAAAGGTCTTGAGATGTGCTTTGAAGAAAGGAAGAGAAGGACAGGCACGAAGGGGTTGGGGGAGGGAGTTCCAGAGTTTGGGGGCCAAGGCACTGAAGGACCTGCCACCCAGGGTGGAGAGTCTGGAGTGGGGGATAGCCAAGAGGTTTTGGTCAGAGGATCCGAGTGAGCGGGAAGGAGTGTAAGGGGTCAGGAGGTCGCAGATGTAGGGGGGAGCAAGGTTGTGGAGGGCTTTGAAGGTGAGTAGTAGTACTTTGTATTTTATCCGGGACAGAACTGATAGCCAGTGGAGTTGATGGAGAATGGGGGTGATGTGTGCTGATCGTCTGGTATGGGTGAGGAGCCTAGCTGCAGAGTTTTGAATATATTGTAGTCTTTGAAGGGTTTTAGTGGGGAGACCAAGGAAAAGTGAGTTGCAGTAATCTAAACGGGACATAATGAAAGAGTGTGCATAATGTAATCGAATGTTGAAAAGTGGAGTGGTGCATATGTGTGGAGAGCTTTAGGATCTATAGGCTACAGGTAGAGTGAGATTTTTTTTACATTTTTGAGACTTTTTATTAAGCGTAAAACCCTGCGTTCCCTCTTACATCAGAAAGAATTCTCCTGGACGACATTCACAAGGAGATTACACCTCTGCCTCGCACACTCCCTGCCCTGTTTTCTCACTCTTAGTATCACTTGCTCTATGGCTCTTCTTTTCACTCCCTCTACACACTTCTCTCCACATTTCTCTCTACATCCCTCACTTCCTTCCCTTATATCATTTTGCCGTGTTTATAACAACTCCTAATTTAATTCCTCTTTTCTCTCTCTTGCAGACAACCAAACAATATTGACTGTTATTATTGATGTTTTGGGGGCACATTTATGAGTCAGTTTTAGGGCAGTCTGAGGCAATTTATCATGGAATTGAATGTCTAAGTACTCACTCTTTCTTTCTCTCTCTCTCTTTCAATTTGTTTAATCTCTCATCCCTTTCCAATTTCTTCTCTTTCCTCCACTCTCACTCTCTCCCTTAACTCTTCCCTGGGATCAATAAAGTATCTATCTATCTATCTATCTATCTATCTATCTATCTATCTATCTATCTTCCTTCCTCATCCCTCTCTCTTTGCTTTCCTTGCCCTCCCTCCCTCATCCCCCACTCCCCCCTCTCCTCCTTCCTCACAGTGGAATCTCTCTGCTCCATTAAGTTTTCTCTGGCTATTATTGGTCAGTAACCCCCCCCCCCCCCCTTTTTTTTTTTTGGTTCGGTGCGGTCCACTCTCAGGCTCATTAGTTAGATTCCGACTCCTCTGATTTATTACCCATCAGTCTTTTTCTTTCAGGTGCTCCGGTTGCCATAGAGACCTGTCCGTCTTCCTCTGAGACTAATTTCAAATTCTGAATGAAGGGTGTACGGTGGTAGTGTTAGTTAGTGGTGTGTGTGTGTGTGTGTGTGTGTGGGGTGGCAGAGTGTCAGAAATGGAATATGGGTTTTACCCCTCAATGCCCTCCAGGAAGAAGAGTCCAGTTACATACTTGGGAAGGACTATATTAAAGTTCCTGTGTAGGGCACGGGTGTGAGAGACAATCCTGAGGCAATTTAACAAGGAGTGACGAGAGATTCGAGTCTCACTAACTGGATATTGAGACCCTGTCTTTGGGGCTCATGTCCCAGACAGAGACACCCTGTCCTGCCTCAAACCTTCTGTACCTCCAAAGCAATTTTCTGAGGGATGAAGAATCCTTTCATTGCCCCCCCCCTCCTCTCCTCTCCTCTCTCTGTCTCTCTGAGGTATTTTCTCTTGTCTCTCTCCAGTCTCTCTCTCAGTATCTGTCAGACCAGCCCTGTCTGAGACAGCACCATTCATCTTGCTCTACCTCCACTGGAGTTCGGTGCCAATTTAGTGAAGAGGATTATCCACTCCTCAATCCCCCCTCTCCAGCTCCTTCTTCTCCCATACATCCTCTCTGGCCGCCCGTCTGGCCTTCCCCGTTTTGAGCCCTCTTTCATATTTTCTCTCTAAAAGGTCGGCATAGTTCTCCATCTTTAGGCTACGTCTCGTCCTCATGCCTTACCTCATAATAAAGCCCACTCTCTCCCTGTGTCTGAGCTCGAGGCTTGTTTACAGTGAAAGGGTGACTTTGGCACTGCTTCATTTACAAGGTGCTTTGATAAGGTGCAGAAAGGGACTACAGCCTCGAAGCTTATTTAGGTTGTGTTCTCTCTGCAGACTGCAGGAAGAAATCCAATCTCCTCCCTACACGTGGCACAGATCTGATTATTTGGCGGGGGTCTGAACTGCAGAAAAGACAGATGGAACCATGTTTTTTGGTTCAAATATTTTTTTGTGGAAATAAATCAGATACTGTATACATGTATGTTGCTTAAAGGTACGTGCCTGCAATGTGAACAGGCCACATCGGAATTCACATTTTTTGTTGGTTTATCCTGTCGTTATGTGTCATCAGGCTGGGCTCTCTGTCAAGGATCCCTTTTGTTTCATCGAAATTATCTGTATGTTACAGAGGTCGTAATTTGTCCGCCACTCACAGCCCTCGAACCCGCCAGCTCTAAGCACTGAGCTAAAAGCCCAGGCTTCCAACTCAGCGGTTAGAAGCGTTCTTAAGGTTAGGGTTGTGAGGATTTACACGGGCAACTAGCATGCTAGCTCAGTTCGCCTCCGTTACATGTACCTGTGTGCCTTTACTTACAGAGAAAGATGAAGCTGAAGACATAGAGGCTAAGTCTAAGACATAGAGGCTAAGGCCAATTACAACCAATCACGGTTGTCACCTCCGCATCATAATGAGTTTGACAATTTGCTTGCGCCTGCAGAAAGTGTGGAGCTGTGTGCTGATCATTGTGTTCTCCATCTTCAGAGGTGCCCAAACTGAGGATGTGTTTAGAGTATGTTTTTACGTCTGCAGTTCATTTCAGGACCGTTTACAGTTCTCACAGCTGTTAGAGAAAGATAATCAGGATCAGGGATTCTCTCATGCCGTGAGGGAGAGTGATGGGTTGTCATGGGTGTTTATAGTAAAATTGCACAGTACATTATGTGTGTGTGTGTGTGTGTGTGTGTGTGTGTGTTAGTAGAATCTGAGGCTCCAGCATGGTGGTCCTGTTCTTTCTTTGGTCTGCTTCTTTCTTGTGCTTCCCACAAACCAGAGAACACAACATTTGGACACAAGCAGGGTTTGATTCAGATCCAAATAACTTAAATTCTGATCAAATGTAACATTTACATTTATTCATTTAGCAGACACTTTTATCCAAGTGACTTATACAGCCAGACGATAACATCCAAGCTACAGTGCATAGGAGACCTTAGCTAGGAATTACCACGGCATCTGTCAATACTATTCTAGAGGGTTCTAGAGGATAAGGGTGCCAACATTGTAAGTGCTAGTCAAAGTGTGATAGGAGGAGAAAGTGGTAGAAGAAGGAGGTAGAGGAGGGGAGTGCATGGGAAGTGTGTGTTAGGTGTGTTAAGTTTTTAGAAGTGTTAGGAGATCAGTTTGGCTAGAAACAGCTTACAGGAAGGCTGGAGGGCAGTGGTGTAGTCTACGTGATACGCAGGACTACGCAGTATACCCACTTAAAAAGCATCACCATCTCAGTATACTCACTTAAAATAGGCAAGGATACATATTAACATTTGGGGTTGATCACAGTATACCCACTACAGCTAACTACTACTGTACATCACAGTATAGACCCTTTCAAGAGAGTTCCATTATCAGCATCATAGTTGGCCCCACAAGACTTCCTTTTTAACATTCCATATGTTATCTTAAAGGTCCAGTATGTAGGAAATAATGGAAAATAAACTGTAACCATTCCAAAAATGATGATCATATGTTGTCAGAGAGTAAGGAAACACGATGAATTGAAGTAATGGCTTATTTGACAACATTACTCTAACCCAGAAAACCCGTAAAACCCATGAAAAAAAAATGAGTTCTGGGGGAATGTCTTGGAATTTTCATTTATGTTTTGAACGACTCATTCTAGAATAGCGTATTAATAATGGGCTAGCGTGTCCTCCTATTTGGGTTGCCAAATTAGCAAAGGCCAACTGTCAACAGCTGTCAGTTGTAGTCATGAAGGCACCCTCTGAGAGGCAGGCAAATTTCCAAAATTTAAACAAGAAACAAATTAAGTGGACATCGGAGGAGCTTCCTGAGATGGTGGCGCCTTCGATCAAACGAAGAATATCAAGTCTGACGCAGAGCTGGCCATATTTCTCCACAACAGGTAGCCTAGGCTAAACTTCATCTGCATCGCCAACTTCAGCTAAATATGTTACGTTGGTTAGAGAGGTATTTTTTGTTTTCACTGTTTCCGTAATGTGTAGCTGGGTCATGGCTGGAGAAACGTTAAAGCAGCTGCAGGTCAAGTAACGTTAGCTAAGTCTTAATTACATCTGGCAACCCAGAAGAGGCTCGCATCTGGTAGTCTTGAGAACGTTCACCAGTGTTTTGATTTTGGCCTGCAGAACGTTCGGTAACAATCCTACAAATCGCACCTTTAATGCAGAGGAAGTAGATTGGGACCCAAATAGAATGTTCAAGCATTGTTTTTGTTTTCATTGTTGAAAGGGTCTATACCCACTACAGCTAACTACTACTGTACATCACAGTATACCCACTACAGCTAACTATTACAGTACATCATAGTATATCCACTACAGCTAACTAGACTACACCACTGCTGGAGGGCTCACGCCTCAGCGCCTCTCTCCGGGGAATTCTTATTTTAAGCTCTTCCATGGATACAGTTTGTGTGTTTGCTAATGTTAGTAAATAGAAATGGCTACAGATGAACCCATGTGATGCAATCCTAAAGCATACAGTGTGAAAGAACAATTTTTGGTAACACTTTATTTGAAGGGGTCTACATAAGGGTGACATGTAACCGTCATAAGAATGACATGACACATGTCATGTACATTAATGACACATTATTGATGTTTATGACTGTTGTCATAATGCGTCATTCGGTTTTTGGAATGTCAAGTTGACATTGTTTGGGTGTCATCATTATGACAACTTGACATTAGCCAAGAAAATGTAACCCGTTTACAATATTGTCATGACGACTTGACATAGCCAAGAAAGAAATGCAAGGTGTTTGGCATGATATTGTCATGAGAACTTGACATATAACTGTGTTTGGCCTGACTTATCTTCTAGATTTGTAAAGTGAAGGGCCTGAACAATTGACTGTCATGACACCATTATAATTGTGTCATGAATACTTTCCTTGACCTCAACTACAGTGGTACAGTTTTGACTTGTCATTAAGCTGTCACAAAGAACTATTACACACCAAAATAGTTTCCTGACAGTGTCATGAATTGTCATGACAACTTGACATAATTGTTTAATTATTACATGAAGAAGTTCATATAACTGTGTTTGGCCTGACTTATCTTCTAGGTTTGTGAAGTAATGGGCCTGAACAATTGACTGTCATGACGGCATTATAAATTGGTCATGAATACTTTTCTTGACCTCAACTACAGTGGTACAGTTTTGACTTGTCATTAAGCTGTCACAAATAACTATTACACACCAAAATAGTTTCCTGACAGTGTCATGAATACTTACCTTTGACCTAAAGTACAGTGAACCATCTGAGATGTTTCCTGAACATGTCATTAAGTGTCATTACACTATCATGTAGGTCCTATTTCTGTACATTTTACATTTCTGGAACATTGAGTCTAATTTCAACTATAATGAGAACAAATACCATACTCAGTCATGACTTAAGAGTTTATTTCAGCAATGCATTTTGCAAAACCATAATACATGGACATGTTACCATGCCAGCTAACCTAACTGTGCATGTGGAACATGCATTCAACTATTCACATACTAGTCTTTAAGCACCATTTCATTTCCATCATTTCTGCAGCTTTTTCAAATCATGCACGAATCTACCCAACACACCATTACGATGACGGATTCCTAACCAGTAGTACCATTCAATCATTTTAAGGTGTGTTTTGAGGGACTGAGGGGTTTGATTCCCCCTGAGACACCATATTTGTCTGTGTAAGGGGCACTTATTTTAATGTAGAGTGAAGTGCTGCCTTTCTAAGGAACTTTTCACAAGAGGAGTAGACAAATGAAAGTACCAAAATAGTTTACACAGAACATATAGCCCACAGTTATTAAACATCAAATATCAAACAGTATGACCTTGTTTCTCTTTTCTGTCCTTTTAGTTGTGAAAATCAGTATTTGTCTTAGTTTTCAACCTTTTAAACACAAGTTGAGAAAAATATAAAGTAAAATGACCTATGAGGAAATGAAGAAATATTGAGTAGAAGCAGTTCATGTCGCAGGCAAGATGATCATTCGCGCCCTCTGCTCTTCTGCCTCCCGTGTCCAATGGCAAATTTGTCCAATGGAACACTCTATCAAATCATGTATCCAAACAAAAAAACAACCTGCATAGCAGGGCAACAATTCAATTCAATTACTCTCTCGATACATTTAGCAGATCTGGAAATATAACTCATATTCATGAACTGTAGTAGCTTATTCTTATTTTTAATCTATACATTCACTACATAGCCTACATGAAACTTCAGCACTAGCATATCACGTTGTAACTTGGCTTCAACATAGCATGAAATAGCACTTCAAATCATTAAACTCATGTTCAGCTCCGATTGGTTTTTAGCTTATGCAGTACCATCAGGCATGGAATTTCACCATTCTGGGGGCAAGGCCACTTGGCCTTCAGTTGGGCATATTTGGTGGGGGGCACAAAGGCCACATGTCAGGGCACCAAGGCCAAAGTTAACTACACAGTAGGCTATAAAAATGATCAAAGTTTTATTATGACCGCCGCGCAGCGAAGCGGTCATATACATATAGGTTTAGTCATATTTTGTATTTTTTTTTTTTTTTTTTTTTGCATGTCCAAATTTCCGTCAAGGATTCCCGGGATACTGAAAGACCGCGGTACACAATCGTTTTTCGTTTTGATCTGTAGCCCCCCCGCTGGACTGGACCCCCCGAAAGGAGGGTAGAGCAGACACAGTTTTCTGTGAATATCTCGAGAACCGTAGGGTTTAGGAGGACCATTTTTTTTGTATGTTGATCTCAAGGGGCCATGTCAACCCATTCCATAACCACTCATTTCATGTATAGCGCCACCTAGTTAAACACAAAAAAGTAAAAATGAGGTGTTGTAATCGCAGGTATCTGTGACCTAACATAGTCAAAACTGCACGAAATTGGAAGTTTAGGATCATTATGACACCCTCTGAATGCACACCAAGTTTCGTGGAATTCCGTTCATGGGGGGGCCACACAATAAATTAATTTATGTTACTATACACCAACTGGCCTGTAGGTGGCCGGAGAAAGTTTTCTGTGAATATCTCGAGAACCGTAGGGCCTAGGAGGTCCACCTTTTTTTTTGTATGTTGGTCTTAAGGGGGCATGTCAACCCATACCATTACCACTTATTTCATGTATAGCGCCACCTAGTTAAAAATTAAAAAGCAAAAAATTAGGTGTTTTCATCACAATATCTCTGGCTGACATGGTCAAAACTGCACGAAATTGAAAGTGTAGGATCATTATGACACCTTCCGAATGCATGCCAAGTTTTGGGAACTTTCGTTCATGGGGGGCCTTACAATAAAATGATTTATGTGTACATTTAGTGACCGTACACCAACAAGGATTCCTAGGACACTGAACGACCGGGGTACACGAAACTTGGTGAGCATGTAACCCCACATGGATAGCATGGAACCATCGTTTTTCGTTGGGAGATCATGGGACACAAAACCTTCAGTAGAATGTATGATTAAATTGAAATATATTTTTTACTTTTCTCGCGAACCGTTCAACTCGGCAATTATCGGGTAACATAGTTTAAAAGCTGAGAAAAAGCTCTTTCATGTGATACTGTGATGTCTGTGTGATGAATAGGCTGCTTCGCGAGTAGTTCAACTGAGATGAATGGGTGAATTTGGACGCACTTTATTTCTTACGCTGTCACTTTCTCCCACTGCGTAAAAGACTAAATTAATTTGCTGTGAATGCTAAGATTATTTTGACAGGCCACAGGCTAAATAAAAATCGCTATTACTAGGACGCAAAGCAGAATATTGAAAGAAGGGGGCGCGATTTCTGTCTTCTTCTCTAAGAATCAGTCCCCTCTATGCAGCGCCACCACTGCCACCTACTGGACAAATACGGTGTGCAGGGAAAACATAGCTAAAAGTAATCAAGAAATTAGATATTAAACTAAAATAATGTAATCCTATTAGTAGGCTATTTTTGAGTGGGTTACATCTGCAATGCACCTTCAATATGTTGAGTATATCTAATTTATAATGGTGTCATGACAGCCAATTGTTCAGGCTCATCACTTCATAAACCTAGAAGATAAGTCAGGCCAAACACAGTTATATGTCAAGTTGTCATGACAATATCATGCCAAGGAAAGTATTCTTGACACAATTATAATGGTGTCATGCCAATCAATTATTCCGGCCCACCACTTCACGAACCTAGAAGATGAGTCAGGCCAAACACAGTTATATGTCAATTTTGCATTTCTTTCTTGGCTAATGTCAAGTTGTCATGACAACGGTTTACATTTTCTTGGCTAATGTCAAGTTGTCATGACAGAGACATCCTCAAATAATGCCATCTTGCCTAATGTCAAGGTGTTATAAAGATGACACCCAAACAATGTCAACTTGACATTCCAAAAACCGAATGACACTTAATCACAACAGTCATAAACATCAATACTATGTCATTAATGTGCATGACATGTGTCATGTGTTATGACGGTTACATGTCACCCTTGTGTAGACCCCTTCAAATAAAGTGTAACCCAATTTTTCAATTTGGATCGAATCAAATGTCATAGAAAGACCATGGACTGAGATCTAGAGTTGTGCTTGTGAACCCCTTGTTCAGCAGAGAACTGGAAATAGGCTTTCAGAATTTATTAATCGATTTATTGATTCATTAATTTATTTCATTATTGATTGGTTCATTGATTTATTCAGCTATTGATCCATACACTTTATTTTATTTACTTATTGAATACTGACCCAGAATGTAATGTTTTTACCTTCTCTTATTAAAATGAAGTTAAGATTATGCCTCAAGCCCATGTAATCTTCACTGCATGTCATTACTCAGTAATTATAGTTAGCAGCTAATTGTGCCAGCACTTAATGACTGTCGATTGCACCATACCAATTCAAATAATGTCTGCAAAATATGTTATTTCTGGGACTCCTCCAGGCTTGTTCCAAGCCTCACGGTGGACTATTTTTCTTTTTCTTTATCTTCACTGACTTCCCTTTTCTTTACTGTCTGTCACTGACTGTATAATAATAAGCCAGCTTCGAAAATGTCCACACATCAAGACCCCCTGGATTTTGAGGTCTGTTTATGGCAGAGCTGTCATCAGATGTGACTGCTCCTCCATATTAACCCTCTCTCCTTACCTCTCTCCCCCTCAGTGCATAGGCACTTGATTCATGATTGCTAATTATAACAAGACTGTTGTATCCCATTCAAAGCCCTTTAGAATACCTGCTTGAAATCCGTATCCAAGTGGACAAGATGAAAACAGCAACAGCAAAACACAAATGGTGTCTGTGTGTGTGCGTGTGTGTGTGTGTGTTTCATTCTGGTTTCCATTGGATACACTCTGTTTTTGCCCAGTGCACACAAGACCGGCTGAGTGCCCTTCTGAATGAGGTGTCGTTGCTGAGAGGTATAGCCCTGTAATCAACACACATCACAAGACAGCCCTCTTGTTCCTGTTCTTTTGGTTGTGACGGCCATGTGGAAACCTGTCAGTGCTTCAGCTGGAGCTGTCAGTTGGCTGCCTCCATTGAAGAGAAGGTTCCGGAGGGAATGTTTTTGAGGGAAGGTGTGCTCTTGAGTCCCGGCGCTTTTTCAGCAGCTGTTTGGCTCAACAATCCATTTCAACAGGGTCTCAGAATATGAGAAAAGAGATTTACTCTCAGTTTACCCAGATCTGAAGAGATATTGCTCTTATTTTCAGGTATCCATGGAGGTAGGGTAGATTAAGGGATTGGCTGCCACATGCAAGTGTATCAAATAAGTAAGATGTGTGCTTAAATGCTTGTTAAGGGTCATTGCACACACACACACACGCATGCATGCACACAAACACACCAGTGTTTCCCATACATTGACTTATTTGTGGCGGCCCACCACAATATCAACACTGACCACCACACAATGATTTTCCAGGTTGTACTAAACTGTGCTTAAATCTGGTTAGCATCATAACCACGCTGTGCTAATTTGTTTAAAAAAAACTGTTGTATTCAAGTTAATTCTGCAAACCAACCACCACAAATGGAATTCAATTTTGTGGGAAACACTGGACACTACTAGCCAATCTTAGGGTGACCAGATTTGAGTTTGTGAAAAAGAGGACACTTCAGTGGGGGGGCATGTGTCAACAGACATGGTGACTATGTATGATAATGAGCTTTGGGCAGCCCAACGCTAACAGAAAAACACTGCCTCAAAAGACTATTTTGAACACTTGAAAGTTTTAAACGTGCAAAAACAATAATTACAATAAAAGCGGGGCTGTTGAGCTCTATACACGCAAGATACATTTGGATGGCGACCTATCTTTAATGTTGCAAATCTCTAAATGTGATCCAAGGTGTTTCTGAAAATACAAACTGAATCTTTTACAGTTGCTTTATCATTTTGACAATCTGTCTTAGAGTTTAATAATCCTGACCTGTGAAAATAGTTGTGTTGATGGGGACTGATGTGGATATGTTGTCCATTTTCTTATATCTATTCAATCATGTCTGGTCTATTATTAGGCCTACCTCTTTTCAATCCATTATTATTAGATATTTCTTTTGTAAAGAAATAGGTCTACATCTATCACTCATGTTATGCCAACATATTTCATTCCATTGAAAATAGGCTAGAGTAGCCTAGATAGAGGATTATTGACATCTGCTGCTGTCAGTGTGCAGGCTATCCCTTAAAGGCAGTTTAAAGGGATAACCAAAGTGCAGTTTCCTACCCGAAACTAGAAAGTTGCTAGGTCGGCAGTCGTCTAGAGAAGGCCGCTCAGACAATGGCAGAAGTGCCGTTCATCATGTTATATTTTTTACAGTCTATGGTTATGAGGTTATGTGCCATCAAAATGATTTTGGAGACGTAATGTTAAGGTTGAAAAACTCTGTCACTTTAGCTGATGAGCTCTCACCCCTCGCTGCCGTTCGATGCTTTGCTGAACATTGTGCAGCCTATCTGTAGGTCGTTGGCACCTTTATGTGCGACCGACACGTACTGTAAGTGCCTTTGCAGGTCAGGCACTCAGCTTCATGTTGATCTCGACAGAGACAAAAACATGACATTTACGTTTTAGTTTGTCAGTGAACTTACACTAAACAAGGAATGTGTGCTATTGAGGTGACTGACTGACCAATTAAATCTTTACAGAGATATCGACCAATGACAGGCTCTACACCCTACACTTTCCACTCAGTGCAAAGCGAACTGTAGGGGAAGGGTGTGACTAGTATGTGAATGAAAGACATACTGTAGATATATATCTATGAATGAAAGAGAGACCAATGCAAATTCGCTGTAAACACGATTGACGCTAGAATAACAAAATCCCGGACGACTTTGAAATTCCGCCCGGACACATTTTTAAGTTTCCAAAAGAGGACATGTCCGGGCAAAAGAGGACGTCTGGTCACCCTAGCCAATCTTCTTAGAGATACACAAGGGACATATGTCTGGCATGTGAGGGTGCTATGAAGAATCTGGATTCTGAAAGGATCCTTTTTTTTTTATCTTGTGCATGATTGTTATGTGAGCACCCCTACAGTCCTAGCCATGTCCACACACCTTCTCCTCCTCAGTCACTCTGCCTTCACCATCACCCACTAGAGACAATCTCACATCAGAATCTGTAATAGGGCGCTGCTCACAGGGAGCTGCTTGGCTTGGAGGAAGAGAGCCCCAGGGGTATTCCAGGCGGGTGGGTGTGTGTTGCGTGTGCGAGGTTGACAGATTGACAGTTTCATCTGTCAGTGTGTATAGTTCTGAATGCATTTAGCTCTTGGAAGATTTGTGTGAGCGAGAGAGAGAGAGAAACAGCTTGGGTATATTATTTTATTTCCAAGAATTTCCAAGAATTTGGTCGGAGGATTTGTGCTGAGGGCGACAGGGACTCAGTGAGTGACTGCAGAGGATTGAAGATGATGCGTTAAACACCCCACACTCCCTCTGAGTTAAACACCCCACTCTTCCTCTGAGTTAAACACCCCACACTCCCTCTGAGTTAAACACCCCATATTCCCTCTGAGGGGTTAGTGTCTCATGTAACATTCAGGTGTTCTATCTGTTCTCATTGTAATGGGACTCTTTTGTCCAGGAGAGGCAGGTCAGGTCATTTTTCATTTCGAATTGTGCTTTCCGTGGGTAGGTTGAGTTGCACTTCAGATAGCTCTCTAGTGTCCCCATCACAAGTGGACTGATGCACCTGAGACTGAGAGGCAGCGTTACGCTAGTGGACTGATGCACCTGAGAGGCAGCATTACGCTAGTGGACTGATGCACCTGAGAGGCGGCGTTACGCTAGTGGACTGATGCACCTGAGAGGCAGCATTACGCTAGTGGACTGATGCACCTGAGAGGCGGTGTTACGCTAGTGGACTGATGCACCTGAGAGGCACGCTAGTGTCGATTTACTCTTTGTCTTTATGTATGGTTATGTCTGATGCTTTTATCCAAAGCGACTTGGAGATGACAAACAGCCAGGAGCAACTCAGGGTTAAGTGCCTTGTTCAAGGGCACAACAGTGGCAGCTAGGTATGAAACTTACCATTCTCTCTCCCTCCTCTGTCTCTCTGTCTTTCTCTCTCCCTCTCTCTCTCTCTCTCTCTCCTCTGTCTCTCTGTCTTTCTCTCTCTCTCTCTCCTCTCTTCATATAAGTGTCCAGAAGGTTTCTTGTTTCCCATTTAATCACCTCCTAAACTACATGCTAGGGACAACTGAAATGGCCCGTACTACTGTGGTGCTCTTGTGACCTGGGAAGGTTGCGTCCTACACTAGAAAGGTTGCGTCCTACACAGGCTAGAAAGAACAGAACACTACAGGGGAGTACTTCATCTCTCCCTCCTCCATACTTAAACAAACACAAGCGGCCAGAATAGCTGAAATGACCACTGAGGTAGATTGGCACATTAGGTACAGATGGAGCCATTATGCAGATGCCTTGCTATGATAGACCCATCGTTGTGTTTTTTTTTTTTTTCTGAGGATGAAATATGCAAAGGATACTCAAAAGAAATTGATCAAAACAAACATCATTCTTCTCTGATTATTGTTCCTGGAGTGGAGAATGAGGGCAGCCTACTTTTTTTTCATATTCACTTCCCTCAAAAAAAAAAGTGAGCAAGGAATAGAATCTGCAGGCAATTTTCTCCATTATTTGCCACGATGACCTAGAAATGTTTGCAGAGGGGTTTTGCCTCCTCATGTGCTCATGCTACGTTGTGATGCTGATGGATTTGCCAAATGGAAAGAGAGAAGGGGTTATTGATGAGTATCTTTAAGGACACAACCATTTTAAAGCCCTTGGGATTGAATGCTTTTGGCAACTAAGAACATAATAGACTGCCAGTTGATTTGTGTTACCATTTGTAAATGTCTTAGAGAAACAAGTTGCAGGCAGGGAGCAACATCTGAATGTAATATTAAAATCTATCAGTGGGAAGGTTCAGACCTCATTTATGTAGATACTTCATCCTAAGACACGTCTGATTAAACACCAGGAATACTATGAGGAGTGTCAGTTTTTTTCATGGGCTCATTCATTTGAAAAGGACTTAATAGCGAGCATTTCAGCCAACTTGAATTCAATATGATGAACTAGTGAAGGGAAAAATAAAGGCCATATAGTGATAACCAATCTCACTGTGAATGGTGCCAATAACCCTTTGTGATTTCATCACTTATCATGTGATCTGATTGGTCCACTGGTCATAATGTGGATCTCACAGGCTTACTGTTGCCATGGTTCCTCGCCTGTATATAATACAAATCTGACATCAGATGTAAATGTAAAATGTAAATCAGGTTTATAGGCCAAGTATGCTTTATATTAGTGAACGCACAGAGCACACAGTGAACACACAGTGAGGTGAAGCACACACTAACCTGGAGCAGTGAGCTGCCTTGATACAGTGGCGCTAAGGGATCAAGCAGATGCCCCAAGCTTTATGTTAAGCTGAATGTGTGGGTTTGACCAAAATTGTGGATGTGTGTTTATGTATTGACTGACCCCTAAAGTGACCTCTTCTCTGGGGAATAAAACACACACACACACACTCATTCACTTCTGCCCTTGATTGTGGAGTTTGATATTCTAGTAGCTTAATTGCTAGAGGAAAGTGCTAATAATACAGCTGCATTGACTCTCTCAGCAAGCACCCTATTACCACAAGAAATACTCTAGTAGAACTGTCTGTCACTCAAGTTAAAAACGTGTCTGCTGCAGTACTAAATGTTAATGTCCACATGTCCACAGTCATCCTGTGCAAACCTAATCAAGCAATCCCTTTACATTACATACAATCATGAAGTCCTTTAGTAGACACTTTTAGCCAAAGTGATTCACAGTGTTGTACAGACATGCTGTACATTTCTTTTAGTATATGGGATTCCTGGTAAACAAACTCATGGCCTTGGTGTTGGCTGCAATTCAAGGTTCATTTGTGGTTCAGCACACTAGTGCAGGGCCTGTACAAAACATGCCCATGCCTGCAAGCACACTGTAGTCAGTCGCCATTTTGACAAAATCTGCTAAATCTTCTTGGCTTCAGATACACCAGGTCTGTAGTCGGGTCGCCATATTGTTGAGGTCAAGATTCTGCTAAACGTTGCCATTTACCAATGTCTTTTGTATTTCATAGCCAAACAACTTCATGTGGGTTCTCATCAGTAGTCAGTCGGATGAACAGTTTGAGAATACATAAGAATACACAGGCAGACACACATACTGAAAGAGATTTCTGGCTTTCTGGATTTCTATAGATGGGGATAAACACTCAAAGCCATCATTCAGCTATGATGATCGAGCCCTTGCTCGTCTTGGGTCTTGACTGAATTTGATGAGCACTAGTCCGGTAATCATAGACCCATGTTCGGAGCACAGCTGTTTAATGTTCCGTTGTTTGTATGTTTGTTTGGGTGAAGTTTGGTAAATGATTGGGGTCTGGAGGTGGGTTCCTGCTGAAGTGTTTGTGCTCCTCACAGAGATGGGTGCTAGGAGAGAAAGAAATGCAGCACAACATTCCCCTTTCAATTAGTTGCCATGGAGATTTTTTTTTTCCACTCGTGCACCATGTGGAGCGAAAATACAGAGTTGCCCTTTGGCAGGTTGTAGATGCACACACACACACACACACACACACACATACACACATTGCACAAATCAGGCATGGGCACCTAGATGCATATTGTATGTGTTGCACAGAAAAATCACACACACACACACACACACACACACACACACACACACACACACACACACACACACACAAAAACATTGCACCAACCCTGAGTCTCCTATTTAACCCCAGCTGAACTGAACATGAACATTTGACCATTAGAAAGGGCAATGAACTCTTATTTACCCTCAGTTGCAGTGTGTGTGTGTGTGTGTGTGGGTTGTGTGTGTGCACTGTGTGTGTATCTGTGTATGTTGAGAGACATTATTAACAGACATGCAGGGGATATTGATTTTGGTGGATGAAACTAGCTCCATATCCAGGTGAACGAACCTTTAGCCTGCACTATCCATCTGTCAAGCACAATGCAAGCCACAGAATACTTCACTACTAAAATAGTGGATAATAATAATGGAGTTGAAATGCAGTATGCCATCTGTGTTTATTACTTGTATTAACAGCCTCCCCATGATCAACAAAAAGGCTACTTTAGACCAGAGAAAATTCTCACTAAAAGCCTCATCAAATATCATTTCAGAGATTGAATCAAGCCGTGAACATTTATATTTATTTTGTAGGTGTGTGTGTCTGTGTGTGTGAGTGTGTCTGTGTCTGTGTCTGTGTGTGTGTGTGTGTGTGTGTGTGTGTGTGTGTGTGTGTGTGTGTGTGTGTGTGACTGGAATATACATGGGCTGTGCTTGACTAACCCCCAGGGGAGAGGCCCAGAAGGAGTCCTCTCAGGAAGTGTGTGAGTCTGCAGCCCTAAAAAGACCTGCTGCTGCCAAAGCACTCCTCTCTTGACATCTGAAAGCAAAAAAAAAAAACATGGTGAATATTTTTAAGAAGAAGCTGAAGTAAAGGGTAACATTCAAAGACATGAATTCAAAAGAAATCTTACACAGTAAGTTTTATTTTCTCTTCACACTAAAAGGTCACCTAGCGCCCAGAGTGTTCATTATACAGTGAGTCAAGGTGCTAATGTGAAGAGTATTATGCCTATAGGCCAGAGTGGTAACTTTTTCTCTCTATTTTTATTGATGTTTCTTCTGTTGGTGCAATGGTCTTTTAGTGCACAAGCTGGCTCATGGCGTTTGGGATTTTGATGGGTGTCTGGTGTTTTAGTTTTCTTGTTTTGCTGTCTGACCTTTTCAGATATTTCGATTTTAGAAAGGCAAGACTACAGCAGACATTTGGTCACTAGCCATGCTGACTGAGAGGAAATATCCCTCCTCTCATCAGACATGTGGGCAACCTATCAGAAACTCAAAAGTTTAAAATGATGAGTTACTATGAGAAATGGGCAAACACTAGCCTGACATCGTCAGAGTTTAGTCAGAATTTAGTCAGAATTTGAGTCTGAAACTGCTCCATTAGGATGTGATTATGGAGCGTGTTTCAACCGACACGGGGGAAAATGCCTATACACTCAATTGGAATGACCTAACCAATCAAAGCAATGAAATAGCTTACCGTGAGCTATAGGAAGAACACCCAAACTATCCTTCTTCTTCACAAATGCCTGTTTTTTTTTTTTTAGTTATTGCACTGTCAATATCTTGTACAACAGATGAAATAGCAAAATCTAAATGTCTAGCTTCTAGCGACAGCGTTTTTGTTGCAAACAAAATCAACCGAAGCGTGCTCAGATGATGTGATAGACGAGGCATTGTTGCTCATCTGTCCATCATTGTTCAAAGCCAGCTAAAACAATTTGATTGGTCTAAACCGCTCTGGTTCGGACATAGTTGCTTCTCAAAGGAACAAGCCCAGACCAAACTTCTCAACCTCAAATTTTGTGGGCGGAGCTCAGTTCGGGCTGGTTTTCCAGGCTAGGCAAGCACAGTGGTGAGTTTTCATATTTGTTAATGAGATAGAAGTATTAGATCTCAGTGATCGGTTGATGTGTCACAGCTTCTTTTGCTGAGATGACCAGAAGGATAAGGCACAAGGATGAATGTCTAAAAAAAGGCAGAACAATTTCCGTATAACTTTAAGTCACTTATCTCAAAGACATTTCCCAACTAAGCAATGCTCATCAAACACATTTAAAGTGAGACATCACTACTGACAGTCGTTCTAATTTAATTAACTAAAAGGTCAATTCACTCGCATGGACCAAATTCCAGTTGTAAGGAGAAATCTATTAAGTGTGGCTCTGGCAATGGTCAGAATGGTTAATAGAAAATCCAGTTTAAAGGATACTGCTACATCAATCGCTCTATTTAAGGAAGGAGTTGTCATTTTGGTGCACTGCAGACTACACTGACGGTCCAGTCATGGGAATTTCTTAACCTTTTTTGTGATGATTCCTTTACCCTATTTTCAATGTTTCCATTTTTCCTAAACTTTTAAAAGACAGAGTTTGTTTGTTTGTTTGTGTGAGTGTGTGTATTCCTCTCTATGGTAGTGAGACTGCTGGTTTTAGCTGAGAGTGACAGCTAGTAATTAGCAGCTGATGCAACAGGGGTTTGGTTGAGAGAAAGAAGCATGGCATCTCTGAAGGTCTGACAGAGAGAGAAGGAGTCAGAAGTGACAGAAGACTCAAAAGAAGAGAGAGAGAGAGGGGGGAGTAAGAAAAAGAGAGAGGGGGGGTAGTGGGAGGGAGGGAGATAGTGGGAGAGAGTGAGAGAGATAGAAAGGGGGATTGCTAAATTCTCATTGTATCCTTTGGGATTGTGTGTGTGTGTGAGAGTCTGTGTGTGTGTGTGTGTGTGTGTGTGTGAGAGTCTGTGTGTTTGTGTGTGTGTGTGTGTGTGTGTGTGTGTGGAAGTGAGTGTGGAAGAGAGAGAAAGGAGGAGAGAGAGACAGACAGACAGAGGGACTGAAAGATGACTAAAGCAGAAAATAGAAGCAGGTTTGGAACATTCCTTTCAAGGACAAGATGTGGGAAAAGCAAAGAAAAAAGCCAAGGATGAAGCTTGGGAAGAAAATGGAAGAATAGAGAGAGCAAACTCAAAGACAGGCAAGATATGGAGCTATATTGAGAGATAGAGAGAGGGGGGATGGAGGAGGAGAGAGGAGGAGAGGATAGAGGTCTGGAGGAGGAGGAGATGGGAGGAGAGGGGAGGATAGAGGAGGAGAGGAAGATAGACCTTGGGTTATTAGTCTGTCATACAGATTGATTCACTCACTGACATTAGACACAAAGTCACCTTTCCCTAATGGTGACTGGCAGGAATTTTCCATAATAAAACACATTTCATTTCCAATTAATTATAACCATCAATTACCGGGTGCACCATCATTCGATTTTACACTTACTTTTCAGTAACACTTTACTTGACGCTTTGCGATTGTTGGACTTTGCGATTGTTGGACTTTTATTTTGACAAGTTGTTGTCGTTCCGTCTTCCACATTCATGAAAGGTTTGGTATGAATGTTGACTCGTGGCTCTTGAAACAGTCATGAATGCTTTATGTGCAGTTTATGACTGCTGCTATGAATGTGTTATGAATTCACCCGTCAAGTAGGCTAAAGTGTCACCTACTTTTCTTGTGTTCTGGTACTGTGACTATTTTTATGTTGCTTTTTAATTTTGACCTGTGGTTGATGTCATTGCATTGAGATTGCTGCAGTGCTGTCCTATCAGGAGTAGCTTTAGCACATAGACTTTTATGGAGTTGAGCACGAGATTAAGAAGTGTGCACTGTATTGTGCCTCTGTCATGGGGACTCAGTAGGCTATCGCGCCGTCCCGAGATGTTTTGAAACCCAATCTTTTCTTTTCCAGATTAGGTGATTCTTGAGTCTAGCTCATGTGTTTTATTCGTCTCCCTTGTTTTTTTTCTTTTTTAATGTTTTCGTGAGGGCAGACAGTTTCTTTTCGCTTTGCTCTCCACTGCTGAGGCCGTGGACCAAACAAAACTGTTTGGCTGTCTGGGCCTTTTAAAGAAAGAAATTGGATGCAGGTGTTGTTGGAGCAAAGCAGAGAGAGAGGAATGAAAACACTTTAAGTTTGACCGCTCAAACTGTGACAAGCCAAAACTGGGCAAACTATGACAAGCCAATAGCCTGTCACTGACTACAGACGTGACATATGTCAGATGTTAGCCGTCAATTGCTGCCAATAACCTGCTGACAAGAACAGCTAGTGAAATGCACACAGTACACAAGCCAGTTGGAGAAGCCACATGGTTTTGGTTTAGTATGAGGCACACTGGGTTTGCAACGTGAAAATCAATTAATACATAAATAAATAAATACATCATCAGGGGAATAGTTGATGACGCAAAACAAGGAAACAGATTAACAAAAAAAAACATAGAATAGTCAATAGATGCATGGAATTTATAAACTGAGAAGACACTTTCAAAGTGAACAATTTCAGGGGGAACCTTTCATCAAGGTTCTTTGTATGAAGTATGGTTGATGTTAGGCAGCTGTAACCAATATTGGCACAAATGTATTCAATCTGTGCGAGTGCAAAGCAAAATCAATTTATCTTGGAAATAGCGACAAAATATCTTTGATTGAATTCTTTGAATAAATTCTTCATTTATTGGAACAGCCGGTTTGTTAAAAATATTGAGATCAGAAATGTTTCTTTGTGAATCAGATTTACTGTTTGATTCATAATGACATGTTTTGCCTGTGGTGACTGATTCAGTTCAATAGATTCTGAATGAAACAACAATTATTCATTCACAGATGTGAAGGTGAGAATGATCCTAATTTGTACACAGAGAAAAACAAAATGCTACCAGATTCAACAGGCCCGTTAAAATCTGCCTGGTGTGGATGTTTACCAATCTGGGACATTGCAAATCAGTCTGAAATGGCCTGTTGCTGTCAACTGGTCTAATGCGATGTCCATTTTAGGGTATATTTAGAGGTCATAAGAGAAAATATCTTGGCATCGCTAAAGACACACTCTGTCCCAAGGCTTCAAAGAAAAGTTGTGTATTCTGTTTCTCCAGTCTCTTCAAAGGCAAGAAGCTGTGCTCAGATATGGAACTTGCTGGCCTCGAAATCAATTATTTATTGTAATATCTGCACACATGGACACAATACTAATATCCAAATCAACATCAAGTTACAGCTACTGTGACCTGTAACCTACTCTTAAACAAAAATCCATGAAGTGACCGAAGGCTTCTAGATCATGGCATAGTTGCTTGCTTGTGTTCTGCTTCGGTTCAGCAAGTAGAGCATTATGCCTTGGTGAACAGGTGTGTTTTTAGGTGCTTTTTAAACACGCCAAGATAAGAGAGGGGGCACTATGTATGTGGAGTGAGTGATTATTTCATAGAAAGGACCATGACTGGGTGGAGGGGTGGAGGAGATCAGTAAGATACTGGATGGAGCATGGAGGGATTTATAGGCAAGAAGGAGGATTTTATAGGGTGTGTGTGTGTGTGTGTGTGTGTGTGTGTGTGTGTGTGTGTGTGTGTGAGTGTGTGTGTGTGTGTGTGTGTGTGTCAGGACCCTGGCAGCTGAGTTCTGAACATATTGTAGCTTGTCAAGGGCCTTGCTGGGCAGACCAGACAGGACACCAGAGTCTGAAGGTGTGGGCCGGAGGGCCGGAGAGGGTTTGGTGCTGATGTACAGTTGGGTGTCATCAGCATAGCAGTGAAAACTGTATCCATGGTGACGGATAATCCGGCCGAGGGGGAGCATGTCCATAGTAAAGAGAAGGTGGTCAAGCATCTAACTTCCCTCTGACCAATTCAGTTATCGTGATAAATTGTCAGACTGTCTGTTGTTATTGCTTTTTGTGTTAAATTCAATTGAAGACCAAATACAAATTCAGAAACTTTCAGTGTTAACTTCAGATGACATTTTAATGATACCCCCAAAAAGCAACCATTAAAGTGGTATTCTGTGATGTTTTTAGGTCTTATCGCCCGGTTCTAGACACATGCATTCAGTTTGTTAACAAGACCTTGTGTTCTTTTTAATGTAAATGTAAATCAGGTTTCTCGACCAAGACTTGTGGATATTGTACAAGGAATTTGGTCTCTGCATTTATCCCATCCGTGAATTAGTGAAAACACAGAGCACACAGTGAGGTGAAGCACACACTAACCCAGAGCAGTGAGCTGCTTTGCTACAGCGGCGCTCGGGAAGCAGTGAAGGGTTAGATGCCTTGCTCAAGGGCACTTCAGCCGTTCCTGGTTGGGGATCGAACCGGCAACCCTCCAGTTAGAAGCCAGAAGCCCTAACCAGCAGGCCATGACTGCCCCTTTTCTGTGAGTGCATCATGTGTTACCATGTCATTATTTGCACACAGGTTGCCCTGTTCCTGTTCGTACTCTCTGTTCTTTTTGATATAATATATGCTAATATATTACAGAGTATTTTTTATCATTACTGTAACACTCATCTTGCCGTCCTGTCGTTAGCTTCATTCCAAGGTGTTATATCTAATTTTGTGATTTCTTTGTGTCTCGAACAGAGCTACCACCACCGCCTTAATTCAATTTCTCCCATGTGCTTTCTTGACATTTCAGAATTCTCTGCTACTCACAGAGCCATCTGTAAGGGGCTCACAAGCAGTCTACCTCCACAGTGGATGAGTGTGTCTGTTTGATTTAAGAAAAAAGTTAATTGTCCGTTTGGTTTCAATGCATCAACAGACAATTCAGTTTTAAGCCTCTTGTTTTGCACACTAATTTACATCACTTCCTGATAGCCAGATCCCAGCCCGGGTATCAATCCGGCTCCCGGATGCCAAACTACACACCAACTTTGACATCCATAGCTTCGGCAAAGCTGTGCCAGTCTTGCTCTTAAATATTTGCCAATTAATCTTCTAAGGATTCAATAAATTCCTTGAAGTGCTTGATGGAGTCTGCTTCTCTTTCTTTCTCTCTCTCTCTCTCTCTCTGTCTTTCTCTTTCTATACCCACCCCTTTCTATCCCCCTCTCTTTCCTCTTCTAAGGATTCAATACATTCCTTGAAGTGCCTGATGGAGTCTGCTTCTCTCTATCTCTCTCTCCCTCTCTCCCACTCTCTTTCCCCCTCTCTCTCCCTCTCTCTCTATCTCCCTCTTTCTCTCTCTCCCTCCCTCTCTTTC
Source organism: Alosa alosa (assembly GCF_017589495.1). Classification (NCBI taxonomy): domain Eukaryota; kingdom Metazoa; phylum Chordata; class Actinopteri; order Clupeiformes; family Clupeidae; genus Alosa; species Alosa alosa. The sequence continues at coordinate 15,905,966 of NC_063210.1, read as the reverse complement.
CCTCTCTCCCTCCCTCTCTCTCTCTCAGGTTCAGGCTCTGGTGTCTGGTGATAGCTTTAATCTGCTGCATGTGTACTGTCGAGGCCCATCTTAGCCTCCTCACTGAGCGCAGTAGTGAGGGAAACAGGGGAAAGAGGGATTTTTACAAAAATGGGAAAGTCCTGTTATGAAATATGGTGGATTTAGGCAAATAGATGATTTTTTTGTTATGTGAGATGAGAGAGTGAGTGCTTTTCTCATTGCAAGTTGATGCCGCTTTATGGAGGCCCTTGGTCTATTATGTTGTGTTGAATTTTCTTTTCAAAAAGCACATTGGCAGATGGCCTTGACTGGAAGATGCAGCTAGGCTCTTTCAATCACTCAATTTATCAAGGAAGTCACCGTTTTCTCCCTTCCACTCCAAAGCCACTTTTTTCTCTCTTTCTGCTTTGACAGTTTCCAAAAAGGATTTAGAAACTCTAGGGGAGGGAAGTGTGTTGAGTCTCTGATTGCTTGGGTCCCTTAGGATTGCCAGTCACTGTGTATCTTGCGCAAATCAGCCGCAAATCATAGCTCAACGGAGAGAGAGAGAGAGAGAGAGAGAGAGAGAGAGAGAGAGAAAAAAAAACAAGAAAGTTGAGGACAATTCCCCTTCCTGCTTTTCTTTTTAAGTAGAAGTTCTAAAGTTCTACGGACACTGAAGACCATTAACAGGCTTCACAACCTCAACCACCCCGACCCCAACCCCCCCCCACACACACACACACATACTATAATTATAGTAGTCATAGCAACACATTATTTTCAGTGTGTGTGGTTTATATGCTCTTTTAGAGCAGTGCTCAATTTCTGTAGGGCTTGAGGCTGTAGCAGATGGCTTGACAAAATGTTCCAGAACCGCCAGTGTGTCTAAGTATGTTTCATTTTCAGCTTCTGATAACCCCATTTACTGGGCTATCATCAGTTCAGTAAGACTGACACAAACAATTAAAAGACTATATAGTCAGTGTAATTTTCCACAGTGCTGTGTTCAGCTTCAAGGAAGATGAAGTCATCAAAACATATTTATTGTTGTAACACATGTCCATTGATTGTCCATCTTTTTATTTTATTTTTATTTTTCCTTTATTTAACCAGGGGGGTCATATTGAGACTATAGTCTCTTTTTCAAATTGATTGTTTGCTTGATGAGGAATTGCAGAAACTGATGGGTTAACATGCATTTATGGGTGTGTTCGAAACGGGTAAAGTTGCTGCCTTTTAAGATATCTAACTGGGGAGCAAGGCAGCAAGTGCGGTTCGAAACCGAAAAAACAAATTCTGCTGCCTTTTAAGATATCTTAGAATTCCCAAATAACGGTCATTTTTGAAGGCAGCATCGATACACACTTCATGCTGCCTCCCTTGCGGCAACGTCTGAAACAGCCGTGAAAGGTAAACAAACATGGCGGATGACATCGGTAATGGCTGCTGAATCTGTTTAAAATGTCATTTGTGTGACCTTATTTTGCTTAGATTTGTAGATTACAGATTAGAAATAAACAATTTACTATCTGATTATGCCATTGTTGTAACCATTAATAGCGTCTGGTCTGATATATCTGCCGGCCGTAAAACTAATTTATACCGTTAGCCTGCTAGCTTACATAAGCTAATTTAGTTTAACGTCAGGCCTTTGCTAACGTCATACCGTAGTGTTAACCAAAGATTCTAGAGTGCTACGCTCATTTTTAAAAGATGCATTTAATCCAAAGTCATGTCTAGTGAGACAGCTCTCTATGTAGGGAGGGAGGCAGTAGGCAGCTGTCTCCCGTTTGGAACACACCCTATGTGTTCATTGCAACACTCAATGGTATCCATAGTAATAAGTGGAACTTTGCAGTTCAGCTGTGTTCTAAAAGTTTACTCATTCTCTAAATAGGGCACTATGTAGTGATTCAGCCATTGGCCATTAGCAAACACTATATTGAGTGAGTGAATGAGTGAGAGAGTGAGTGAGTGAGCCAGTGAACATTTCAAACACAGCTTATGTCTATTTATAAACAGCACTTAGAACCTATATAGGGTATTGTATCAGTGCATTGTGCTTTGGGTGCATGGGTGGATGCACAAATAGGCTGACACCAGACATAATTTCACTGCATTTCTTACTTCCAGTAACTATATGCATGTGACAATAAACTTCCTTGTATCCTTGTATCCTTGTATCCTTGGATGAAAAGCACCTGTGTTCAGCAGGACAGAATAACAGCTAAACCACACAAAGCTGTTCCATGCTGTGGCCAGCACCTTCCTAATACACTCCACTGTAAGAAATGTGTAGCTGTGTTTCAGCTGTTGTTTTTTTTCTTCTGGAGGCTGAGGATACTTCCTAGGCTAAACATTTAGAAAAAGGTTTGATTTGCATTGCAGGCTTGCGGTGCTTAAAGCAACATGATTGGTCTTCTCATTCTGATTCTGATTGTTATGGCTGTAAACTCATTTTGATGCCACACTGACTTTTAATAAGTCTCTGACAGACGGTCGCCAAAAGGCAAACAGAAAATTGTTTTCAAACGTTCCTTTCTGTTTGAGAATTTGAACGCACCTCTGGTGTTGCACTATGTAACGTTGTTGAAGTATGACCTTTTTATCAGCTTTAGACTAATTAGGTACTGCAGCGCTAATTGGGTATCCACCCTGTTTAAAATTGAGACTGAGGCTTACAAGGATACAAGGATACAAGGATACAAGGACGTTTATTGTCACATGCATATAGTTACTGGAAGTAAGAAATGCAGTGAAATTATGTCTGGTGTCAGCCTATTTGTGCATTAATGGGGGGGGGGGGCTGTAAAAAGTGCAGTAGAAGAGGGGTTTAGTAGATTAAGTGGCAAGGGCTGCATAAAAAAGGTGGGGAAGGATTGGGATTGGGTGGGGGGCACCAACAAGGAGCACCCAAGAGCAATACACAGCACATTGTCTTCAGGATCTTCTCCAACACACATCCTCTACATACTTACAGCACACTGCCCCCACCTACCCACCTACACACTACACACACACACACACACAGTCACTGCTCCACTCCCCCCCCCACACACACATCTTCACTGTCATCACTCACATACATTACACACAGTACTCTGCTTGCAATAGTAAGTCCCTGCCCCCCCATACACAGCACATTATTTCATCAGGAAGCTTCTCCAACACACATCCCCAACATACTTACAGCACACTGCCCCCCAATACACAGCACATTGTCTCATGAGGAAGCTTCTCCAACACACATATTGCACACTGCCCTCTCCCCACATACACAGCACACTATCCCATCTCCCCTGTCATCCCCCCAACACACACACCAAGACCCCTGGCAGTTGGGTTAGCCCCTTGAGCCGTGGATCTGCCCAAGGTTTCTTCCTTGGTAAGGGAGTTTTTCCTTGCCCCTGTTGCTGTTGGGCTTCCTCAGATGACTGGGTTTGATTTGAGTAAAACTATCAACTCACAAATGCTTGACAAAACATGACATATGTTATGCGAAAACAGTTCAGTTTGTTGCTGTTGTTGTTGGTGATGCACATATTGATGACAGTGATGTATTGGCTCAAAGCCAGGAAACGGTGGGCATGAGTTTGCATGAGTATGATTGGTCTCGAAAATGTACATAATTCAGTGTGAGCCTCTCTCTCTCTCTCTCTCTCTCTCTCTCTCTCTCTCTCTCTCTCTCTCTCTCTCTCTCTTTCTCTCACTCTCTCTCTGTCTCTCCCCCTGTCTCCCTCTCTGTCACTCTCTCTGTCACTCTTTCTCTTTCTCTCGGGGACACACACACACACACACACACACACACACACACATATAGAGAAGGAGAAAGCATGTGGGGTCAAAGTGCCAGATTTCAAATTGTGTGTGTGTGTGTGTGTGTGTGCACGAGCATGTGTGTGTTTGTTTATAGAATGTTGCAGCATGCAATTTAACATCCTTTTTTTACTGCCATCCATTCATATAAATATGTGAAACATAATTGGTATGTGAGAGCATTTGTTTGTGTGATGCGTTTCTTAATCACAGCCTTTTGTGTGTGTGTGTGTGTGTGCGTGCGTGCGTGCGTGTGTGTGTGTGTGTGCGTGCGTGCGTGTGTCTGTGTCCTCCTCTGTCATTGCCTCTCCGTCACATCCATGTGTATGAGTCTAAATTCATGTGCTTGTTTCATTAATAACCCACTGAGAGCAGAAAGCCAGACACTTACATTATAGAAGGGGGAAAAAACAATCAGCCATCATTGGGAACATCAGGTCATCAAAGACCCTGTTTAATTGAAGTCCTGTTGCTCAGGTCAACACAGGAGCCGGTCACAGTGCCACAGGAGGCGGTCACAGTGCCTGGACTGATTTACTTGCCCGTAGAATAACAAATAATGGCATAAGCAGTGATTGAAAGAGACCTACCTGTGCCCTCTTTGTGCATTGTGTGTGTGTGTGTGTGTGTGTGTGTGTGTGTGTGTGTGTGTTTGTCTGTGTGTGTGTGTGTGTGTGTGTATGCGCACGCGTTTGTGTTATGGGTATATGTGTGTGTGTGTGTGTGTGTGTGTGTCTGTGTGTGTGTGTGTGTGTGTTATGGTTATGTGCATGTGGTGTGGTTATGTGCATGTGGTGTGTGTGTGTGTGTGTGTGTGTGTGTGTGTGTGTGTGTGTGTGTGTGTTATGGGTATGTGGTATGTGTGTGTGTGTGTGTGTGTGTGTGTGTGTGTATTCTTCACCTGTTTGTAAGGATGTCGGCTGCTCTGGAGGCTGAGGCCCTGCATATTCATCAGAGCCTGGATTGGCTTGGCGGGGCTGATGAGAGACGCACAGCTGTTCACCGCTGGCGTGGGGCCAATTCTGAGAGCCTTCCAATAAACTTGTTTATGGTCCTAAGTTTGTGATTAAGCCTTTGATGGCGACGACGGTAATTAACTGCTCCCTCTCGAATCACAGTTCCCCTAGTTTTGTTTTGGCCATGCAGCTTGAGCTGGGTTTTTTGTTTTTATTTTTGTTGTTTGTTTTGTTTTGTTGTCCCTTTCTGTCACATTACCATGAATCACAGGTCGGTGTCATTCCAGGCACGGATGAAGGAGGAAGAGGAGGGGTTTCACCGGCTCGGGTTACACGTGAACTGCAGACAGATGTGCCGGTCGGCGAACCTCCCCAAATGAATTACCGGCCACAGTTGGCCTTGTCAGGCATGACGCTGTTGCAGCGGACGCCGTGGCAACCCCTCGTCACCCTTCGCCATGCAGGCGTCTGTCGTTAATTTCCAACAACCCCCAACACCCCCTTCCACTTGCCTGGCTACGTCCGCTTGTTGGAGTGTTGCTCTTGGGCTGGTGGGGCTGAAGATGTGCGCAGGTCTGAATTTCATGTGGATGAGCTGCTTGGTACAGGGACACTAGACACAACAAGGAAACCGTCTCCCCAGCTTAGACGAGACTGCTGAGAAAAATCAAGGATCAAACTCAGTTCAACAGAACTTGCCCTGACTCTTGAGAATCCCCCCCCCCCTCCCCCTCCACACACACACACACACACACACACACACACACACACACACACACACAAACACACACACACACACACACACACACACACACACCTACACCTCCACACACACACACACACACACACATACAAATGATGCGGTCTGTGGGGAACATTCCCCTGACAAATTGTTGTTTCACACTCCTAGAGTCTTGGCTTCAGCTCATCTGTGCCTGAGCCCAGTTTTTGGAGTGCTGGCCCTTGAGTGTTTGTGTGTGTGTGTGTGTGTGTGTGTGTGTGTCTGTGTGTGTGTGTGTGTGTGTGTGTGTGTGTGTGTGGGGGGTGTGTGTGTGTGTGTGTGTGTGTGTGTGTGTGTGTGTGTGTGTGTGTGTGTGTGTGTGTAAGTTTATTTGTGAGTGTTTTTGTATGCATGAAACTTTTGGTGTTCTGCCCAGCATCATTTTGCCCAAGAAGAAAGAAATCGCACACCAGTGGTCTCGGAAGGTTCCAGAAGCCAATCTGACACTGATAGCTTCCAAAAACACCATATGAGGTGCAGGACATCTCACACAAGATGAACTATAAAAAGGATTTTTTTGGATGGTGTGTGTGTGTGTGTGTGTGTGAAAGGAGGGTGGTAATGAAAAATGGTGATGACCATCATGTGTTCAATCCCCCTCCCTCCTCACACACACAGAGCCATCCCAGATATTGGACTTTATTAGGAATTTCATTATTTCAGCCTCAATTCATTCAGCAGCCCACTATTATAGATGAATTGTGGCAGTTGGTGCGTGTTTGTGTGTGTGTGTGTGTGTGTGTGTGTGTGTGTGTGCGTGCGTATGTGTGCATGCATATGTGTGTGTGAGTCTGTCTACTGTGTGTGTGTCTGTGTGTGTGCATGCGTGCGTGCGTGTGTGTGTGTGCGTGCTTATGTGTGTGTGAGTCCGTGTGTGTCTGTCAGTGTGTGTATGTGTGTGTGTGTGTGTATAGTGTGTGCGTGTGTGTGAGAGAGAGAGAGAGAGAGAAAGAGAGAGAGAGAGAGAGAGAGAGAGAGAGAAAGGTGGTTGAATTGGATGTGTTAATTGGGCGGCAGAAGCAATTAAATTTCATTATGAATCAGAGTTGACCCTTGATGGATTTTCATGTCAAGGA